>NC_140229.1:1289892-1295172 GCF_951802725.1 Rutilus rutilus
TGAAATGACCTTTATCTGGGCTGATAAATGGATCCCGGACTCGCTGATAAAGCTGCCAGTTTCCCTGGCTTTGATTCTGAGTTTGAGGTTTTCCTGAGCTTGTCGTCGCGAGCGCACACTGGGAGGTGAAGACTCGTGCCGAGACACAGATGTTGTGACAGCATCACCTCCTCCGTCTCACACACACAGATATTTCAAAGCCAGATGAAACTAGAGCATCTCACCTGATGTGTGTGATGGTTTCTGTTGCGTCAGACGCTGGTTTTGAGGTTATAATCGGGATGCGACAAACAAACACTGTGTCAAAATTTCCCTTTGAGTAGTTCGTCAGAGGAAGAGGAAAATATGTGGATATGCTGCATTGATTTGTATAAGAATAACTAATATATATTATATTATTATATTGTACATAGAATGTCACAGTAAAATGAAACCGTTAAAAAACATTTCATCATTTGTATAAAAATAAGAAAGCTAATATAAATGTATAATATTATAATAAAAGTCTAATATTAGGTTATTTTACACAAATTAGCTTATGCTATACTCTCGATGTGCAATACATATTTTCCAGCTTTCGACTGGAATCATATTTTTTTTTGTACTGTCCCTATAAACTTATAAATAAGCATAGCATAACTAAAGTTAATTATATTCACTGTAAAACATTATTTTCATGATTTATCACAACACTTTTTCTGTTGTCAAATCTACTTAGATAATTGATGAGCTTCAGATAACATAATATTTTAAGTTATTAATAATTATGTATTATATCATAATATTGAACATTGAATGTCACAGTAAAATGACACTGTCTCACTGTCTCATTCATATTCTAGAATAGCTAGTTTTATTATTATAATATATCTTATTAGTATAATAATTATAATATATATAATTATTATTATAACAAGATATAATATATTAATATTATATTTCACTGTATTAATATTTTATAATGTTGTTATATTGAATATATTGTATTGATACTATACTTTTTTAGATTAAAAGATTAATTTTAATTAATAATTATTAAAAATAACTGATTTAAATTATTAAATGTGTGTCACATACAATATATAATGAAATAAACAATGATATATTAATAAATAAATACATTTAAAATCTTATTTTTTATATATTGTAATTGTAATATTATCTGAATTATAAATACTTTTTTTACTTTATTTATTAGATTATTTGTTTAATATAGCGATGACTGAAAATAAATATTACATTTAAATATTAATATTATAATTTAATTATTGTTCAAATATTAATATACTTTTTATATCATCTTATTAATATTATAATTGTAATATTAGTAGTAATACTAATTTAGTTAATTTATTTAGTGTAATAATTTAGTAGTAATGTTAATATAAAATTTGGAAAGTAAATTTATTATTTATTAAATTTAATTAATTTGTTATTAAAATTATACATTTGGATATGTAATATTATAAAATTATATATGTGTGTGTGTGTGTGTGTGTGTGTGTGTTTATATTATTTATTTATTTTATGTATTTTTATATTAAATTATATTTATTATCTATTTTAGTTTATTTATGAATATTTTTCAGGCTTGTGGGTAAAATGCAGTGTTTCAAAAATAGAAACGGGGCAAATTACAGGTGTTTCCATAAATTATGATGAGGGATCTAGTTTATTTGTCCAGTGTAGATTTGGTGTAACGTCACTATTGGACTGGAAGTCGCCAGCCTGGAAGATGGTTTATCGTTGCATGAGTTTGGTTGAGCCTCTCTGATGTCATTATTAATGATTCATTCCCTTCAAGAATCATTTCTGATTAAATCTTTGCAGGAACATTTTCTTTGACTCTGAATCTGACTCTTATTGTACGTCTTTCTTTAGTCTGGACCGATCAATCTTCTCAATTAAATGGGTTTGGAGCTTGAGATGTTCATTTGGGACGCAGCCGGTCGTTTCGGAGCGGTTCAGAGGTTGAAGCTTCTCCCAGATTTCTGAAGAACAGGAAGTGACAGGCAGAAGAACGAACATCTCTTGTGAAAGGAAACTTGTCCATCACTTACTCCGGACACACACACACACACACACACACACGCACACACACACACACACACACACACACACACACTCACACTCTCACACACACAAACACACACTCACTCACTCACTCACTCACTCACACACACACTCACTCACTCACAATCTTACACACACAAAAACACACACTCTCTCACACACTCATTCACTCATACACACACACACACACACACACACACACACACACACACACACACACACTCACTCATATACACACACACACACACACTCACTCATACACACAGCCGGTCCCGTCCAAATCTGACGGACGGATGAATCAAATCAAACTGGACTTGCTTTGTGCTTCAGGAATTCCTTCTCCTTAAAAGCTGAAATGACTTTGAAGAGAGACGTTTCTCTTTGAATGTTTTTATGCCCTTCTAGTGTTTGGGCTCTACTAGAACAGGTTTTCCCGCTTGAATGTTGATTATTTTCCCCATATTCTCCATTGTTGCAGCTCCTCTCTTCCCAGTCTGTCAGTAACGCTCTGGACTGTGTTTCCCCAAAGCATCGTTAGCCAACTATGTTCGCAAGTTCCGTCGTTATCAGCAGTTCAACGAGTGTGTTTCCCGAAGCCATCGTTATAACGAACATTCGCAAACATCATCGCACAGTTGTGTTCGGAGCGACAGATCTCGACCTGTGGTTAGAAGCAGTTTCTAGTTTTCATGACATGTGGACTCAATAAATCCTCATCTTGAGCAAAATAATTCAGTACAACCTGTGTCCTTTATATAGAATACATACAAATGTCATTTACGTCTTTTAGTTTGTGAAGAGATTTAAAGCGAAATAGTCTCAGATGACATGTCCGGAATTTATAGCAAAACGTCTAGTAGTAATTCAATCTCAAACAGATTAATTAAAGGGCCCCTATTATGGATTTGTAGTGTGTAACACACCTCTGAGTGCATGAAAACAGAAAGTCAAAGTCTAAATCTGAAAGTTCTCTGTATATAAAGTTATCGTCTTTCAAAAGTAAGAGTCGACTCTGTTTCGTTGTGACGTCAAGATGAAACATTAGCATATTGCCCGCCCACTTATAGCGTGCGCAGACACCAGGGAAAACACGAACCTCAAACCTGCATCTGATTCCTGTGGATACTGGATAGCATTATGTCCAGGAGACGCTGTGCTCTATAATGTGAAGGTAAAGCCAGTTTCTGTTCACTGCCCAAGGACGAGCATGTGAAGAATCAGAGGTTAACCCTCTGGGGTCTTAAGGTGTTTTTGGGGCCCTTGAGATGTTCTGACATGCTCTGACATTTGTGCTTTTTTCAGTTATTTATAAACATGTTAATGGCAAAGGTGTAAATTCACTCAATATCGCACAAACAGGCCTACCATAATATGCGAGCAACATGAATGTAGATGTTTGTATTTTTAAGAGAATAATGTTTATGCGTGGTTATTGAAAAAAATAAAAATGAAAGTTGCTGAAATAAGACCACAAAAAACATACTAAATATGTGTCAATAAGACTTTTGACTAATGGATGTTGTCGCTTCGAGTTCTGGCTTCAAAATGATGTGAAAATAGTCTTGCTTTATCGTTCACAATAAAACAATACATTGATTTAAATTGTGTAAGACAGGTTTTGCTTGGAAAGCCAATATGCGAGCGGGGCGTAAAGGGGGAGTAGTTTACACCTGAGAATACAATGTCCCACCCATTATGCGTAATGACTCTGCATAATGAGCCATTCATTCAGGTGTGACACTGACTGAGCCAAGAATGAATGCAAGGACAAAAGATATATTTAGAAGAAGACTTATATTGACCATTTAAGATTTTGCTTACATCTATCTTGTAAATATGTTTTGCTATTTTATTAAAAAGGTTACAATTACAACAATAATTACAATTTCAACAATATTTCAAGTGTACTCTTTCTTTGTAAAAAAAATGATTATAGACCTACATTTTATCTATGTATTCATTACTTTGAATATAGCCAACATTGGAACAGCTAACATCTTAGTTGATGACTTTATTTTTGACAAAAATAGTATTTTATATATATATATATATAACATATGAGCAGAAATTGCTAAACAAAAGCTTATTTGATGTGGCAGTATATTCTACAGTAAAAACTGTACCCAAATCTAGTCAACAAAATGTTGTCTTTCATATTTCGCCTGACTGTAACGTTGTTTTTATGAAATATTAGGGCATATAAATGTTAATTTGCAGTTCAATACGTTGCTTATACTAATAGCCTACATTTTATTTCAACATATTTCAGTCGATTTTTACTCATCTCAGTATAGCAATACAGTTTGCTAAAACATCATCATTCATTCACACACAGAAAGCGATTTAAATGTAAACGGTCTTTTTGTGAGCTGTGGTAAACAGCGCGCATCTCTGCCGTTCATTCATTCACAAACAGAAACGCGATTCACTTGAAAAGGAAAAAAACTTACTACAGTATTCCTCAGCTCAGTCGGATCCTTGCTTCTCGAAATACCCGCACTTCTGAGGTACATTTTCCATTATTATTTTTCCTCACAGCGCTGTGAGACAGTGTAAACAAGTAATGATCTGAATAAACTTGTGTTTTCTCGAGCTGATATGAGGGCGTTCACAGGTTTGCCTCAGTCATTTGCGTTTGAATAGCGCACGCTCTCCGGGGCGTGGTCACATTACATTTGAATGAGCTCTAATGAGCTCGACTGGAATCGCTCTCTTTTAATACAGATTTCACAAGATGAGAATATTTGTTTTTTATATAAATTACTTCATTTAAAAGAAGAGAATTCAAGCTTCATGCCTGTGCGTCTGTATGCCTGTTTGACTGAGTATTTGCTGAGTTACAGTTCATTTCCGGACGCGTTTCAGAATGGTCTACACTGACAGAGAGAAGGCAGAACTCGCATCACGTTTATTTTTCTTTATTTGGCAAAAAGCACAACACTTTGTTTTTATTGTGAGTATACACAAAAATAATACACATTTAACAGAATCGATTGATGTATGAAACTTGTTTGTAATATCAAAGTCAACAGAGCAAAATTAATCTCTTTTGAACTGATAAAAAAAAAAAGCGAGCGGGTATCGCTGGCGATACCGCCGACCCCAGGGGGTTAAAGTTCATCTTTACCATGATATCATAGCAGTATAATCCTAAACTCTTGCTGTGTTCCCTTTATTTCACTGACGACTGCTTCTCAAATCTCAGAG
>NC_140229.1:1295372-1322872 GCF_951802725.1 Rutilus rutilus
AGTTTACTAAAAGTGTATTAATTCTGAACGTGTCGCGTCTCGCGTGTCCATCTATATTGCACCAAATGCGACAATGCACTCCCTTGAGAAGTCGATTGGATTAACGGTTCTTGAAATAATAAAAATGCAAACGGACATACAGACACATAGAGAATCCTACCTTTATTAGAGAGAAAAATATGTTCAGCACCGTCTATCCGATGTCCATTACTACCGAAGCTTCGAAGCTCAAAAAGCTTTAACACTGTGTCTACACCAGAAGCGGCTGTTATTTTTTGCCACTTTTGCCAGTTCTTTGTGACAGCTTTTAGGTGCTTTATTGGCAGCGCCATCCTTACATAAATCACTGCACGCTGCATTTTTTTAAATATTAATTTATCGGCCATTATAAATGCCGATACCGATAGTTAGGAAAATGCCTAATATCGGCCGATAATATCGGCCCGCCGATATATCGGTCGGGCTCTACTATCTATCTATCAGTCCGACGTTCTATCTATCTATCTATCTATCTATCTATCTATCTATCTATCTATCTATCTATCTATCTATCTATCTATCTATCTATCTATCTATCTATCTATCTATCATCCGACGTTCCATCTATCTATCTATCTATCTATCTATCTATCTATCTATCTATCTATCTATCTATCTATCTATATATCTATCAGTCCGACGTTCTATCTATCTATCTATCGATCTATCTATCTATCTATCTATCTATCTATCTATCTATCTATCTATCTATCTATCTATCTATCTATCTATCAGTCCGACGTTCTATCTATCTATCTATCTATCTATCAGTCCGACGTTCTATCTATCTATCTATCTATCTATCTATCATTCAACGTTCTATCTATCTATCTATCTATCTATCTATCTATCTATCTATCTATCTATCTATCTATCTATCTATCAGTCCGACGTTCTATCTATCTATCTATCTATCTATCTATCTATCTATCATCCAACGTTCTATCTATATCTATCTATCTATCTATCTATCTATCTGTCTATCTATCTATCAATCTGACATTCTATCTATCTTCTATTTTATCAGAACAATCACATTCACAACCCCCCCAAATAGTTGCGGTTATTTTATTACTTTTTCATTTTTCTTTGTTTCTTCTGTCTTTGACCCATCAGAAAAGATCGTGAGTCCCAACTCACCGTTTACCAATTTCAACTCTCATATTATCTGGGAAAATCTGGTTTGTAATCACTGAGATGAGGGGGTGGAAACCATTTAAACAAATTATAATAATGGAATGTTTAGTGATTAATTTTGATGTCATATATCATAGCAGCAGAACAAATGCTTTCCCATCGTCCGTGACAGATCGCCGTACACATATACGGCTGAAGAAGCGAGCGTGTCGTCCAATTGTTATGAGTGCTCTGATAGAACGGCATTTGTTAATCTGTCTGTCTAAGAGAACTCTAAGCATTTTCTCATTATTGGTTTTATCCTAAAAGCAGGAACGAGGCATGCGAACGCCACAAAGATGGCTCCGTCACAATAAGAAATGATGTTTTCTTTCATGTCCTGAGTGCAGCATGTGAATGGAAGTGTAATTTGGTGGATGCATCATCTTTTAGGGTAACTACCCGAACAACATTGCTCAGCGTCCGCCCGGATACGCTCAGACTCGGAGAATAATGGAGAAACGGGAGCGATAGAATGGCGAAACAACACAAAAGCATAACAAGCACTCAAAAGAATAGGACCCTCCAAATAATAATTTTGACAACCCCGGGGGCCAGTTAATGTTATGGCAGGGGACCCCATTATACAGACCCCCTCCTTTCTCAAACGCACTGATCTAATTATTGCATGTTAAATGGGCATCTGGTAAATGGTGCATATAATGATGCATTTCCAGTGATCTGCATTAAGTGCGCTCTTGTCCTGCTTGGAGGCTTTGACACACAAATTGGCCCTCTCAGGCTCGGGCCGTCCTCCATCATGGCTCCGGGCTCCCGAATAACCCCACTTACGACGTGCCCCGGGTCCTCCGCGCAATTAATGAAGTCAGGCCTTTGATTGATTTAGTCCATAACGGGCCGCTCTCGGGGAATTGAGCGGAGATCATAGAGAAAATGAATTCGGAAAATGCACGAGCGACAACATGTCCTCTCTTGCGGGTGAGTTTATTTGACATTCATATTTATGAAACTGCCAATTTATGATTATTTTTGAAGGCTAATTAACAAGTGAGAGTTTGAAATGACCTCCGTTTGGTGTTTTGTTTCTTGCGAGTGCACTATACTGGCCCATTTTTTAGGTTTCACAGCCAAAATATTTAGGTTTCCGAATGAATTGTGGGTATTTGAATGAGCGTGCTGATTGACAGTCCTACGAGACTTATTAACATTGTAAATCAGGAAATATCAAACAAAAAGATTCGGTTTCTCCAATCTGAGCCGAACAGGAATGACAGCGGATATAAATAAGCCCATCTGCAGGACGCAAACTTTAAAGAAACCATTCGTTCACGCAAATGAAAATTCTGCTGTTTATTTACAGTCGTTCTAAACATCAATGCTGTTATTTTTTCTGTGAGGCACAAAAGGGAAAATGTTAAAGAATGGAGTTTTTCCCCCATACGGTGACAGTGACGATGTCTGTGAAGCTCCAGAAATGACAAAAAGCACTTAAAGTCTTCCACTAATGCCATAAGTCCATTATGTAGCGCGTCTAGTCATGAAGGTTTTTGCTGATGTATAGCGTCATTTATTTAAAAGCAGCACTTCACTTGCTGTCTTTTTAATGATTTAATTCTTTGGGAAAAAATGAATAATAATTTAAAGCTATTGCAAATGGGGGCAATTAGTTTGTGGTCTCTGCTTTTATGTTTTGTGAAATATATGTTTTTATAATTTATTTATTTGGTTAGCAAAAAGCATAGTGTTCCAGCAAAAGCCTGTGGGAAACATATGGCAAACATTAGCAATAATTTGAAGAAAAGTTTGCTGTGCTTTTTGGACTTTATAATATACTTTTTGATTATTTGGGGAGAAACAGAGCTGCACAATTCTGGATAAATTCACAATCACAATTTTATTTTTTTAAAGGGATAGTTCACCCAAAAATTTTAATTAGCCCATGATTTACCCACCGTGAAGTCATCCTAGGTGTATATGACATTCTTCTTTCAGACGAATTATTAGTAATTATTAATAATTATTCAGACGAGTTATATTAAGAAATGTCCTGGCTCTTCCAAGCTTTATAATGGCAGTGAATGGGTGTATGTCTTTGGAAGTCCATAAAAGTGCATCAGTCCATCATAAAAGTGCATCAGTCCATCATAAAAGTGCATCTGTCCATCATAAAAGTGCATCAGTCCATCATAAAAGTGCATCAGTCCATCATAAAAGTGCATCTGTCCATCATAAAAGTGCATCTATCCATCATAAGTGCATCAGATCTGTCCATCATAAAAGTGCATCTGTCCATCATAAAAGTGCATCTATTCATCATAAAAGTGCATCTGTCTATCATAAAAGTGCATCTATCCATCATAAAAGTGCATCAGTCCATCATAAAAGTGCATCTATCCATCAAAAAAGTGCATCTATTCATCATAAAAGTGCATCTATACATCATAAAAGTGCATCAGTCCATCATAAAAGTGCATCTATTCATCATAAAAGTGCATCTATATCTATACCTCATAAAAGTGCATCTATACATCATAAAAGTGCATCTATTCATCATAAAAGTGCATCTGTCCAACATAAAAGTGCATCTGTCCATCATAAAAGTGCATCTGTCCATCATAAAAATGCATCTGTCCAACATAAAAGTGCATCAGTCCATCATAAAAGTGCATCTATTCATCATAAAAGTGCATCTGTCCATCATAAAAATGCATCTGTCCATCATAAAAGTGCATCTATCCATCATAAAAGTGCATCTATCCATCATAAAAGTGCATCTATCCATCATAAAAGTGTCCACATGTTTTTATGAATAAAGTGTATAAAAATGTAGGCAACTGATATATAAACAAACCCCTCAGTAAAATCCTCAGAATATAGATAGAAATACATCTATAAATGTTGGTGTACAGTATGTAAGTGCTTCTGAAGTGGAGAAAACACTCTTTAAAGATATGTACTGGAATTGAAACCTACAGACGCAAATAGATAAAAGTGCAATGAAACGAACACTTAAAAGTGTAGTTTGGATGTTTTTTCCACAAGTCTAAAAGTAGACAATCTGTAGGCCCAAAATCTCAAAATTGACCAGTGCACGAAAAAACAGTGGTTTTGCCTGTAGTTTCTTACCTTACGTTAGTAAACTATTTGTGAATTTGATGAATCTCACAGTGGAAATTGTCTTAAAATGTTCTAAACGAATGCATGCATGTATTCCAGATGCATAATGCTGAGGTGAGGTGTGCACGTGTCTCCTGCAGTGCAGCGAACTGACCTTTCCTCACATCATCGGCCATCACATTATTACCTTTATGAGCCTTGATTTACAGAACATGCCCTGCGCTGATATCCACTCTAAATGTCGGGACAAGAACTCATTAAAAGACCTTTAAACGAGCCTTTAGAATGCGCCCTGTCTTTGTTTTATTTGTCTGCTGCTTAATTAGAGAGGATCATCCGACGCATAAAGAGCATGAACCAACAAATCCCATAATGCAGCTGGAGCCCATTCAGCTGAAACTCTCATATCCATCCATATATGATTGCATATGATCAGCCCACACACAATCTGCGCTCACACACACACACACACACATCCACGGATTCGTTCTCCTGCCGCTTGAGTGTTTAGGAAATATTTTGACTAATTTGATTTTGTTTTGAGTCATCAATGAGAGTTTAATAGTGATGGATGCTGTTCACACACACACTGTAAATAGAAGTAATATGGTAAAATACTTCAGTAATTGTGGGTGGAGTTTGTGAAAATAACGTTTCCCAACTAGGCTGACGATTTAAACACACATTTGAAATAGCATATGATTGTTGCATATTTCTCAAACTATTTCTGCCATATCTTTATTAGAGTGGTGCGCTCTCTCCTATAAAGCTATCTATCATATTTCTAAAGCCTTTAAATGATCTGATAAACACACGATCTCCTCAGTCCTTCTTTTGTCTGATCGATAGTTTAGACTCTTTTATCAAGTATTGTACAAACGTCCTTCTTCAGCTCGAGCTTCACGAGTCTTTCTGCTGTCAAATCTGCTCTGATATTATCACGTAAACGTAAGAATAGCTTTGATATTGTTAGTAATATTTCAGCTGGACTGAAGCAGGTTTACTTGATTACCCAGACATCATTTATTATAAAAATCACGAGTATCAAATATGATCATCAGGCTTTTAAGGAAGGTTTATTTGTTCATCTCTCAATCATCATTGTGTTGCATTGCATTATATGTTTCAAAACTACAGATCTTAAAACTAAGCATTTAAATATCATCTTACTAAGACTTATTATTGACAGATATTGATATTTAAATACATTTTATGCAAGTATCTGCGATACTGTTATAAAGATGTCATTGATTTACATGACAAGCATCAGAATTTCATCACTTTTTGTCCATATACACATCAGCATCTGCAGCAGACAGCATATCTTTGCTCATTTTGAGGCTCTGGATAAAATGGAGCTGTTTTCCCCTCTATATTCTCACTATATCAGACTATATGAGCCATAAAATTATACTCTACACAAAAACTCCTGCAAACTTTTTAAATATCTCATCTAAAGGTTCAGGTAACTGTTCCATTTCATAAAGTTAGATTTTTTTCTGACTAATATTTCATATGTAAGGCTTTACAGGGTTAAAGCTGCACTGCAAAACCTTCACCTCTCTCTCTCGCTAATGAAATTATTTTACGTATTCATTCATTTTTAAATCATTTGTTCATCTCGCTTATTTCCGCAGATGAATCTGATCATGGTTGACCTCCATATGAGAGCCGATCTATGATCTACACTCCTACAAGATTTACATCTGAACAAAACCACGTTTGAGGAAGTAAGTAACATATCTAACTTTCCTAGACGTTTATTTCTCTACTTACGGGCATAAATACGCAAGTACAAAAGACGTAAAGATGTGAGATTATGTGACCTAGCTGGCAAAATTTTTTATTTTTTTTATATACAGTGCTATGCATAAGTCACCCATGCTAAAGTTGACTAAAAAGAGGAATAAAAAATCATATTTTGGAAATTGAACTTAATGCCTTAATTTAAAAAATTAGGAAAAATCCAACCTTTAAGGACACCAATTTTCTTTGTGAATGAATAATGTATCGTAAATAAATAAATGTTCTTCCTTACAATACAGGGTGCATAAGTTTGGACACCCCTATGTTAAATTCCCATAGAGGCAGGCAGATTTTTATTTCTAAGTATTTTTTTTATTTATTTTTTTAGGATACTATGCATCCTGATAAAGTTCCCTTGGCATTTGGAATTAAAATAGCCCCACATCATCACATAGCCTTCAGCATACCTAGAGATTGGCATGGGGTACTTTCCATAAGATCATCTCTCAATGCAAATCAAACTAGCTATTAGGCTAACTGAAATAAAACCATGCCAATCTCTAGGTATGGTGAAGGCTATGTGATGATGTGTCCTTAAAGGTTGGATTTTTCCTAATTTTTTAAATTAAGGCATTAAGTTCAATTTCCAAAAGATGATTTTTTATTCCTCTTTTTAGTCAACTTTAGTATGGGTGTCTAAACTTATGCATAGCACTGTATATATATTCTCTTCTCTGATGATGTGGGCGGGGCAACCTGTCACTCACATGAGATCAGCCAATAGCAAACCACAACCATCCAATCAATTCCCCACAGACACAATCAAGCCCCGCCCACATTTGTTCTTGTTTGTGAAGCGTTTCACTCGGATATACGGGACAATATAGAAGAAAAGACGACTTCCCTTTCATGTATAAATATAAGATGATAAAATGGTATGGTCACAGCAATATTTAATTAGATCTTGGCACACAAAATATCGACAATAATAATATATATAATAATAAACTTTATTTTTCTATCCCAAAGAGCTTCACAGAAATAAGAAAAAATAAAAGAGAAATACAACAATATAAAAGAAAAGCATTCATAAAAGAGAAGTACATTCAAATATACAATACAAATATAAAACATGTTATCAAAACAAATCCATAATTAAATGGTATAGAAAAGAAATAGTTAGAACTAATCAAATGAAAGCTACCCTTAAAAAGTGTGTTTTGAGGGAAGATTGAAAAACACTCAGAGATTCTGCTTGCCTTAATAATGTGTGTTGTGTGTCAGGATCATCCACGCATAACTGAGTGTTTGTTGCATGCTGTTGTTTTCCTCAATGCTCTTGGCTTCGTTCATCTTCCATGTGCCTTTAAAATCTGTGCAGGAAAAGTGAATGCATGACATGACAGATGGATGTGGATGAGGAGAGGCCAGTGTCTCCTCCTCTTGATCTGTGCGTTTAATGAGACTCGACTGCAGGAGGCCGGTCTGCACTCGTATGAATGATAAAGCCGGGTCGAAGCCCGCATGGCTGTTTGTCTCTGAATTACTGATGGATTTCTCCGACCGGATCCGCTGGAGTTCTTTATTAGTGTGACTGTGACCTTTCTGCCGGGATCGGGCTGCTGGGATTCAGGCGTTCGTTGGGTTTTATCGGCAGAAGTGGCAGAAGCTTCCCTTTGTCCCTCCAAAACCGATTAATGAGTCCTGGCGCTTTACAGAAACACACGCAGAAAATATGCATGGAAATCATGGTTAATAATGTAGAAATAATTACACGAGCTGCCGTTGAGTGTCGCCACACGAGGCAGCAGAGAGTTAAAAATGCTTTTGTTAATTCAAAGAATTCACATTAACCTTCATATTATTCACATTGATCCAACCCCATACTGTATGTGACCCTTTCCACTGATGTGTGGTTTGTTAGGATAGGACAATATTTGACTGAGATACAACTATATGTAAATCTGGAATCTGAGGGTGCAGAAAAAAATCGAAACATTGAGAAAATCTCCTTTAAAGTTGTGCATTTATGTTCGAGATTGTGCTTCATTCACTCACAAAAATATATATTTTTTATATATATATATTTACGGTAGGAAATTTACAAAATATCTTCATGGAACATGATCTTTACTTAATATCCTCATGATTTTTGGCATAAAAAAAAAGAAAATCTATAATTTTGACCCATATAATGACCCACATATAGGGGAGAGCGGGGCACAAAGTAACGCTTTTTGACTTTCTCAGTTTGTGTAAATCTACTTATGGTTCAGAGTATTTATTTTTTTCCCACATTAATTTCCCACATGTCTAGTACAATTATGTGGTTTTGTTTTATTAATACAGTATATACGTTTTTCTTGATATACCCCGAAAGATTGGAAGTGAAATGTGACAACATGCCCCATAGGTGTGGTATATTGTAACATGACCATATGACAGCTTAAAATGTTATCGGATCTAATAAAAAAAATTAAAAAAGACAAACTAAAATATTTTCTTCTAAAATATTTTCATAAAAACTTTTTCATATAAAATAATGGCATTTTTTAATAATTAAATATAAACTCATTTTTGAGTTTTGACTACGAACACAGGAAAACACAGCTATACAACATAGTTCAAAACAAACATTTCTGAACATTGACTCTCAGTCTTTATTCACCATTTTCTCATGGTTTCTCAATAAAATTAATAAAAGTATAGAATATAATAGCATATTTCTAATAGATATTTCTGCATTGTAACACAGTGTGACAACATGCCCCGCCTGCACAACTGGGGTTTAAACCCTTCTAGTGTCTTCTGCTAGTTAGCGAAGCATTAAAGAACTATCTCAACTGTTAAATAACATCTTGGAGATTAAAATAATATCAGATTTGTCTAATTTTAAATAAACACAAAAAATAGAGATGAAAAATTTACTTAAGTAAGAAATTTACTTTTGCTATGGTTTAATAAATGTCTATGGATATCTTCCAATTTTTTTTTACATTTTGGCGCATTTTTTCGCTATATAGTGTTGATGTGGCAACTAGTAAGTTTCGTCATGCTCGCATGTGTGGAAGTATTTAAAACAAGTGTGTGACAACTAGCCCCGCGCTCCCCTACCCGTGCGACTCGTGACTGGTTTTGTGGTCCAGGGTCACATATACTACTTTGTAATTCTTCAGGACTCCTTTAATGCTTTCTGTGACAAACAAACCTTAATTTAAGTCGTTCACTGATCATCTTCTCCTTCGTTGTTTCATGTTCGTTTTCAAGCGTTCAACTCTTTTTAAATGGTGCTTTTGGGAGCTCGACTCAAACTACCGATCAAAAGTTTGGCGTTAGTACAACTTTATAAAAAGAAATTAATACTTATATTCATTAAGGACTCATTAAATTGATCCAAAGTGACAGCAAAGTCATGTATAATGTTACAAAAGGGTTATATTTCAAATAAATGCTGTTTCCCAAAAATCCTGGAAAAACAAAAATGACTGTTTTCAACACTGATAATAATCATAAATGTTTCTTGAGCATCAAATCATCATATTAGAATGATTTCTGAAGGATCATGTGACACTGAAGACTGGAGTAATGAAAATTCAGCTTTGATCACAGGAATAAATTACACTTTACTATAATATTCACACAGAAAACACTTACTTTAAATTATAATAATATTTCACTGTTTCTACTGTATTTTTGGTCGTCTTGGTGAGCAGAAGAGATGCGATGCACTTCAATATCTCCCAGAGAAACTCCAGCTCGCCAGTTTGGACCGATGTGAGTAAATAATAACAATCTTCATGTTCCTTGACCGTGTGTTTCTGACGGGACCGGCATCCATCTTGACAGTACCAGTATGTGTGGCTTCGCCCCTACAGCGATTTGGCTCCGTTGATGAACAGAAATGTCTTCACACTTCTGTGGGGACGATCATCAGCACAATGATCTCGATGCGATTGATTAATGTCTGACATGTGGTCATTGTGCCTGTAATGGACGTATCAGTCACACGTCTGCTGTGCGAATTAGACGTCATTAATTGTGACAGACGCGGTGACGGTGTCGTGCTGAAGGGCCAAACTGATTAAATGCTTAATTTTGTGGGGACACAAGAAGCAAGAGGCTTTGTTTTGTTTGTGTAGTTCGGTGAGCTCATGCATATTTATGAATATTCATGTAGGGTCACCTAAACCCCTCATAATCTGGGACATTTTGCATGCTGCTTCTGATATGACATGCTTACGCGTTAACCCACAATGCTTTGCTGCTTGAAAGTCGTGATGGCATTTGTAGAAGCTGTAACTAGAATCACTGCATCTTTGCTCATTTGAGTCTCAGTTCTTTCTCCTGAAGTTCTTCAGAAATGAAAACAGACACAAACGCATTCCTAGACGTTAGAGATGCAACAATATCAAAAATTTAGCCGATACCGATAACCGATAATTCTTTATACTTGAAAGCCGATAACCGATATATCGGCCGATAAATCTAAATCCAAATTTTTATATAATTTTGAGAGCCTGATTACAAAAACAAAAGTCTCACCATTAAAAGCCACGTCCCAAACACACACTTATAACGTTCTCATTATAATTTTATGTAGCCGATATGACTTTTTTGAAGTGATTTCAATCATATTTTAAGCAATTCAAAACCATCATGATGAACTGCGGATCTGAAGAGTCTCAGCTGAAGGAAAAAATACATTATTTATCGGCTTTAATATATCGGCCAAATTTTCTTATCTGGCCGATAACGATAATATTAAAAATGAATGTATCGGCCGACACCGATATATACTGTGCATCACTAGTCCTCATACAGTACGAGTATAGAGCTATAAAAGTAATGTAGAGCAGCTCAGGTCATTGATAAGAGATGTCTGAGTTCATTTTAACTGGTGTTTTGGCAAATCCGAGCACAGTTCGAGACCTTGTTGAGCTCTTCTCTGAAGTGAGATTATACTGTGGTATTTCTCCATCTGACAAGACTTCAGTAAACTTCTCCGCTTGAGTGCATCGCTGTCTATGAGCAATAACTGAGCTAGTTAAGAGATCTCACATGATGATGCACATTTAAACTGTTAGAGACTGTGACTTATACTACGTATTATACTGGCAATGCTCATTTGAGTCTCGTCTTTGTCTCAGATGTTTCTTCTGAAATTTCTCAGATAAAATCAGTCACTAGTTGTCAAGTGACGAGCTTTAAATTGAATGTAGAGCAGTTTAGATCATTGATGAGAAATATTTGAGTTCATATTGAGACTTTTAACTCTTTCCCTGCCGTTGGCGAGTTTTTCCTGCTTTCCGTGTTTTCAGTGTTATACAGTAGGGGGCGCTATTACACATCTCCTGAAAGAGTACTGAACCTACTGATCAAAACACAGGAGAAGAAGAAGCAGAAGGGAGCGATAGAAGCATTGCTGACGCACATGTAAGATATCTCAATCATCAAACCGCTTATAAATCAAAACTGCTGATGTTCCTGAATGAAATGTGGACCCAGGACGAGCTTCAGGACTGTGAAGCTTTGAGGTGTTGATGGACTCGATCGACTCCATCTGTGTTTTAACCATCGAATCTGAGTCTGATCCAGTCGTAGTCTTTGACTAAAACACGATTTTCTCAGCGTTTTGTTCAAAACCTTTTTAGTGAAACTTCACATCCACAGAAAGAGTGCATGAAGCTAGAAAATAATGTTGTTTGTTTGTTTAAAAGCAGAGGCTCTGTTCTTTCTCTCTCACACACACACACACACACACACACACACACACACACACACACACACACACACACACACACACACACACTCTCACACTGACACAAACACACACACTGACACAAACACATACTCTCACTCACACACACACACACACACACACACACACTCTCTCACACACTCTCTCACACACTCTCACACTAACAAACACACACACACATACACACTGACACACACACAAACACATACTCTCACACACTCACACACACTCTCTCACACTGACACAAACACACACACACAAACACACATTGACACACACACAAACACATACTCTCTCACACAGACACACACACACTTAAACACACTCACACTGACACACACACACAAACACACTCACACTGACACACACACAAACAAACACATATACTCACACACACTCACATTCTCACTCACACACACATTCTCACATTCTCACTTACACACACACACACACACACACACACTCTTAAACACACTCACTCACACACACACACACACACACACACACACACACACACACATTCTCACTCACACACACATACTCACATTCTTACTTACACACACACACACACAAACACACACACACACACACACACACACTCAGACTGACACACACACAAACACATATACTCACACACACTCACATTCTCACTCACACACATACTCACATTCTCACTTACACACACACACACTCACACTGACACACACACACACACACACACACACACACACACACACACACACATACTCACATTCTTACTTGCACACAGACACACACTTAAACACACTCATACTGACACACACACACACACAAACACACTGACACACACACAAACACATACTCACACAAACTCACATTCTCACTCACACACACATACTCACAATCTCACTTACACACACACACACACTCTTAAACACACTCACACTGACACACACACACATATACTCACACACACACACATTCTCACTCACACACACATACTCACATTCTTACTTGCACACACACACTCTCACACTGACACACACACACAAACACACTCAGACTGACACACACATATACTCACACACACTCACATTCTCACTCACACACACATACTCACATTCTCACTTACACACACACACACACACTCTTAAACACGCTCACACTGACACACACATTCACACACACATACTCACATTCTTACTTGCACACAGACTCACACACACACACACACACACATACTCAATATTCGTGAAAGTTTTGTGAACATGATCACGCTGGTGGTGAAAGAGTTAAATCATAACTTGGCAAATATACGACATCAGTTTTTTCAGGAAACGTCTCCCTTTAGTATCTGAGCTAGAACAGAAAGTGTTCAGATGTCCTGTCACTGTAGGAGCCCGTGGCGTAACATCGGCTCGTCCTCCGTCACGCCCCATCTTTCTCACACACACACACACACACACACACACACACTTCCTCCGTCCGGCTCGTCCTCCACGAACACAAAGGCCAGTCAGCCGGCCTGATTGTTGAACAAAAGCGAGAGTGTGAGGAGCCTCTGGTCCCAGACTGGATCTGCACACTTCACTGGCTCTCGCTGACGACAGCTGACACACACACACACACACACACACACACACGCTGTTATTAAGACACATCAACAGTTGGAGCCGGAGTCGGGGAGACGATCCTGTGTCTAAACCCCGTCGGGTCCCTCACCTGTCTCTCTGGCACCCGTTCTCATCCTTATATCTCAAATATACTGTAAAATATAATGTGATATATAACAAAACTAGTATGAGAAACTAGTAGAGGTGTCACAATATATCACAATACAAAAATGCACCAATCTATATTGTGTATAATTCACCCAAAATAGTGAGAAAAAAATTAAGTTTTGAGAGTTTTAGTGTCAGTACTACATTAAACTACTATATATAATGTTGAATATAATGTATAATAATGCAATGGGGGAATATTTGTGTAAAAAGTGTCCTACATTATTTTAAATATATCTAGTCAGTGACGGAGATCAAGCATATTCATCTAAAATAATTCTGTATTTTCAGCTTCAGAATCATGAATATTGTTATTCTGGTGTCTCTATTGTTCATTGGGTTTCAAGTCCATCATATTCATTTACACACACAATGTAATATCAGATTTAGCATGTTAATCAACAGTAAATCTTTTATCATGTGTCTTGGAGTATCGCAATAATATGGTATCGTGAGTTCAGTATCGTGATGTGTATCGTATCGTGACAGTCAGCAAAAAAGGTATTAATTTAAACAATGCAATAATTTAATGCTTTCAATGAGCTCACTGAAGTAATGAACACTTATTATGTAATATGTATTTCCTGCAGCTCAAACAGTGGAGCGTTGGCGCTTGCAACGCCAAGGTCATGGGTTCGATTCCCAGGGAAAGCAAGAACTGATAAGAATGTAAATGTGTGGCTTGAAATGCAGTGTAAGTCGCTGTAATAAAAGCATCTGCTAAATGCATAAATGTAATATGTTGATCATTCATAAATGGGAAATATGTTTTCTCCTCCTAAGGTTGTCCTGAATCCGGTGGGCTGTTCTCGCTCCAGTGCTCAGGGAGGAGTGTGTCTGGAACGGGTCTGGAGAACAGCAGGACCGGCAGCTCGTCTCTGTCCCGCCCGGAGCGATGCACATGCCGGCCCAGCGGCGGATCGGCCCAGCAAGACCAGGAATCCTGCAGCACATCTACAAACTACACTTTTATGCTTTTGGTAGCAGTCATCAGTTTGTCCGGCACACGGTCAGCAGATTATTTTGTTACTGTTTTTTTCAACTGCTTACACACATTTTCCAAACTTTGCCTTTTTATTAGGGGTTCAAGCACGAAATGCTGAAACCCTGTTGTAATTGTAAGGATTTGTAAAACGCATCGTGCAGGCCAAACCGTAAGGCCTAGAGACGTGAAACCTGGCCAGATGGTAGGCCTCAATTTGGGGAGAACCTATCAGAGTATGACCCCGATTGGCCCATAGGTGGCGCTACAGCAACCAAAAGTACAAAAGCGCTCATAACTCTTAGACCGTTTGTCCCAGATGCAAGTGTCTTACAGCACTGTGATCTCTGGCTCAATGCGGACAAAACGGACAATCCAATTTCGATTTAGGCAGGAAACATTTTCTGCTATGTCGAATTTTGTCCAAAACCTACTTTTGCAAACTAGTCCCTGGTTTTTCGCCCGATCGGAACCAGACCAGTCTAGGACAATTCTCTGGACTCTCTAGATCAATAGTTAGCGAAAACAAAGTTGAACTTTTGCATTTGGATGGCTGTAATAGGGTCATTTAGAAAAGGGGCGTGGCAAAATACACTCAAAAGCCTATAAATCCTAAAGGAAAACTCAGAACTTCACAAACATTGGTGGGCATATGTGACATAACATAGTAAACAATCATGCAAAATTTTATGGAGATGGGACCATAGGTGGCGCTATAACTGTAAAAAAGCTTTAAAACCATATATTTCCTATGGTAAATTGCCTGTATTGGCTGTAAATGGACTTTCCATCTATTATTTCAGTGGTTACATGCTTGCTAAATAAAACTTAATGTCTTAAATGCTTATGTGCTTAAAGGACATAAATGCTTGAACCCTGATAAATGCTGCTTGCAGTTTAAATTTTTTTTATCTTTACACACAAATCCAAGAATTGCACACACAAAAATGCACAACGCCTCGCGTCTCTTGCTGAATGAAGCACTGCATTCAAAATATCACTAACATCTCAAAAGCTACGTTGCCAAACACCTTTGCCATAATATTATATTTCTGGGATATGTCATATACACACAGTTCTTCAAAGCCTAAAGCTCTTCTTTCACGTACATTTCTGTTCAAGACTGGAAGTAATCGGCAGAGAGATGTTGAAAACTTCACGGTAAACACCAAAGCAAGATTGAAACCAAACTATTTGTTGTTTTACTGTAAGCATTTGTGGTTGTGAATACAGCATTACACAGTCCGAAAAACATATTATGGGATGGCTGTATATTTTACAAGGTATTTTTCATTTTTGAAATAGTGTTAATATAACTATCCATTTTTTTTTAAATCCTAGTAGTTTTTTTCAACTGCTTGGGTACAAAATCCTCACTTGTCACACAATTTCTGAAACCTGTCACTCAAACACCAGAAACACACACCAGATCTGCAAAACCATACACTAATTCTCAGCCTTCGACACATAAAACACTTTTTGCAAACCATAACACACACTTCTCTATGTAACACACAAACATCTAACAGGAAGAATCTTGATTTCCTTTTTCAAACACAACCTATCAAAACACCACAGTAATTCATCAGAGCCTCACACACACTCACACACACACACACACACACACACACACACACACACACACACACACACACACACACACACACACACACACACACACACACACACACACACACACACACACTCACACACACACTCCTCACATGTGCAAACACTCATTGCTTTACTGAACACACACCAATCATGGTATTGTGCATTTTGTGTGTGCAATTCTTGGGTTTGTGTGTAAAGTTTTGAAAAAAAGAGGCGAGGTTTTGAAAGTGTGTGTAAGCAGTTGAAGAAAACAAACTGTAAGTGAGCAGATGTTTGTGTATCGCCGGCCGTCGCTTATGAAAATGATGCTTATGAAGGAAGTTGCCATTTCCCAACGCAAGTGCTATAAATTATCCTGCATGTAAACAACTGCTCTTATCGCATCCATAATGAGGATGAGGCATGTTATGAGTCTGCCGGCATCAATAAGCGGGATTAAAATGCATAAATCTTTGGCACAGGGACGTTAATATGATCAATCAGAGCCTTTGTTCCAGTGATCAGAGTGCATGTGTCACGCTAACATGAGGAACGGTGTCAGAGTGGCCTTGTGGGATGTTTCTGATCATCTCTCTTTCTTCTGACGAGTCTCTCTGAACATCAGCGTTCATGAAGTGAAGTGTACATGATCAGTTTATGGAAGTATTTTAGTTTATGAATTTCCCGTAGCCTGATATACACTAAAGTTTGGAATAAGTGTGATGTTTTAAAATGTTCTTTTCTGCTCACCAAAGCTGCATTTCTTTGATCAAAAATACAGTGAAAACAGTGAAATATTATTAAAATTTAAAATATCTGTTTTCTATGTGAATATACAGTAAAGTGTAATTTATTCCTGTGATCAAAGCTGAATTTTCAGCATCATTACTCCAGTCTTCAGTGTCACATGATCCTTCAGAAATCATTCTAATATGATGATTTGATGATCAAGAAACATTTATGATTATTATCAGTGTTGAAAACATGTGGAAACATTTTGTTGATACATTACCATTCAAAAATATATAGTAAGAAAGAAAAAAATTATTATCAAAAGTGACATTAAAGACAATTATAATGTTACAAAGATTCCATTTCAAATAAATGCTGTTCTTTTGAACTTTCTATTCATTCCTGAATCCTGAAAAATAAAATGTATCACGGTTTCCACAAAAATATGAAGCTGTTTTCTACACTGATAATAATCATAAATGTTTCTTGATCATCAAATCATCTTATTAGAGTGATTTCTGAAGGATCATGTGACACTGAAGACTGGAGTAATGATGCTGAAAATTCAGCTTTGATCACAGGAATAAATTACAGTTTACTATAATATTCACATAGAAAACAGATATTTTAAATTTTAATAATATTTCACTGTTTTCACTGTATTTTTGATCAAATAAATGCAGTTTTGGTGTTGATACAGAAAACAAAAAGTAGTATAAAATATGCATATAATTCTTAATAAACGTGATAAGAGTAGATATCACAGAGCAGAACATTCAGTCCTCTTCATAGATATCAAGTTTATTTGCTAGTGTCTCAGACGTTACATTGCAGTCAAGCGATCTGATTGGACCGTGCAAATGAAATGTTGTGCGTTTGTGTATGTTTTCCTGGATTCATATTGAAAAGTAATTAGCTGAAGATCTGCGTGTTTGTTTTGATCAGTGCGCATTTGAATCAGAAGCTTTGCCACAACAATCTATGAGTGAAAAGAAAAGTGTGTGACGTTACGAAACAGCATTTGTATTGTAAATAGCCGTGACGTCCTTCACAGTGGATCTCAGGCCTTGTCCACACTAATACGGTTTGTCTCTTTCTCTCGGTTTTGTCCTTCCGCTCACACTGAGACGGCCTTTTATTAATGAAAACGCTCTCCAAAGTGGATAACTGTGGAAACGCTGTGTCCGTGTTGTAGTGTGGACTGAGAAACAGAGGTATTTTAAACCGATGACGTAAGTTTAGTCATGTGACCCGTGTTGCACCAATAGATATTGATGTTTATACCAGTATTGTGTCTGTTATATGCGATTCACTTTCACACTGTTGCTAAAATATGTTCCTTCACACACTCTTCATATCACAGTCCTGCAGATATGACAGAATTTACTCACATTTGCTGTCCTGCGGTAAAACATCAGAGCGGTTGCGTTTTACACCAAACACATAATGATGAGTGAGAGCGACCTGGACGATCAGTGAATGCTGAGATATTCTGCTAAATAAAATAAAATACATTTCCCGTCTGTATCATCTCAGTGAAGGTTTTACGCATGTGCAGGAAGATGAAGTTAGCGTTTCCCGAAATTTCAGTGTGGATGAGAAACTTTAGGAAAACGCCAGTGTGGACGGAGAGATTTATTAAACGAAAACCCCCATTTTCAATTGTATCCGGATTAATGTAGACGTAGCCTCAGCCTCATCTCTCTCAGCAGACAAACAAAGTTGACATGGATTTCCATCCCTCTTCTGGGATTGGTTTGGGAAGAGAAGGTCACCTCTGAAGGCCCTGAACCTCTCGGGCTGAATCATCACCTGGCATTGCAATGGAAATGGGAAGTTTTTTTTTTCCCGTCCTGCTGTCCGACACTACATCAGCCGAGCCGCTTGGGACTCAGGTGTGTTTCCCTCTCGGTGAATAATTGACCTGACGCCAGAGGAACGGGGGGGTCGTCTCCTGCAATGACAGAGAGGACGCCCCGAAACCTGCTTTCACAGTCCTGAGCAGAGAAGAAGCATAACGCAGAATCATAACGCAGAGTTCAGAGGCTTCGTTTGCGGATCGCATATCTAAACACCAGACTCCATTCATCTGGTTTGCTCTGAAACATCTCAGCAAGCAATTTTGCTTTTAAAAGACGTCTAATAGCCGTCCAAACACAGCCTGACGTCTAGACTAAAACAAGGCAACATTAAGCTGGTGTGTGGTGGGCGTTCTGGCGCAATATGGCTGCCGTCGCATCATCCAAGTGGATGCTGCACATTGGTGGTGGTTGAGGAGATTGCCCCTTCTATGTAAAGCGCTTTGAGTGCCGAGAAAAGCGCTATATAAATGTAATGAATTATTATTATTATTATTATTATTATTATTAACATTTGGGCGGTCAGTGAAAACCGAATAGACGTCTAACCATCGCCCGAGAATAGACGCACAGGTTACGCATAGAATATGTCAAAGAAATGAAGCCAAACACTGATGGATTATCATACATCTCACAAGTTATTTGGGCAAAAATGACATGTAACCAAATTCAAGGTTATTTTGGATGGAAGTGTGTTAGGGTGTATTCACACCAGGAAAGTCCGTTAGTTCGCTTAGTTTGGTCCAGACTAAATAAAATGTAGATTTTTGTTTGTTTGGTGTGGTTCGCTTTCACACTGCCCTTTTTGCAAGTGAACCAAAATTTGTAAACAAAACCAAACGTGTGCTAAGGTCATCCATTCATTGGACAGAAATGATCAAGCAGGGAAAAGTGCAAAAACAGGCAATTTATGGAGATCTTTATAGTGCCATTTTTATTCATCAGGTACTAACGTAATATGAAGAAACTTATGAGCATCATATGATACAATGTCATATATACGATGTTGTAATTAGGATTTTGCGAAGACGAATATGTGCTGCAAGACAGTTGTGGCGGAGAGAGCATGCTCTTAAATGATGAAGTTAAGAGTGCAGACCAAATTTCTATGAGGCTCCGCCAAGGTTATAATCGTTAACGAAAACTAATGAAAAAACGAAAACTAGGTGGGAAAAAACATTGTCGTTAACTGAAATAAAAATAAAAACGAGGCATTACAAAAAAACGATAACTAACTAAAACTGTAATGTGTGTTTGGCAAAACTAACTAAAATAAAATACAATTATAGAGTAAATGTCCTTAGTTTTCGTCTTTGTCAAGGTCTTTCATTTTTTAACGCTATTTAAAACACGCAGCGTATTCGTTCAGCTGCATTTCCTTTCCCTGCTCTCCCTCCGTCTCTCTGTCACTCATGCGTCTCTCACATGCGCGCACACACACACACACACACACAGCCCCTCCCCTCCATGCACACCGCGTCTCCATGAGAACGAGTGTTCGTTCGACGTTGAAAGCAAGTTCACGAAAGGTTGGCATCTCTATCTCGTGAACACCTTTACACAATCACACATTAAAAAGTGGTATAAAAATATTTTAAATTCTGAATATAATTTTGTCAGTGTGTTAATGTCGACCCGAGAAGCGATTGCGCCTTCTTTAGAAAGTTAACTAGTCGCAAGTTTAGGTAAAATGCACTTTTTGGTTGTGGTTGTCGATGTCAAAACACTATATAAGCTGTGATTCAAATATTAAATAATGTTATGTCATTTTTTTACTTTTACACTGAGTGTTTGCTGCTTCAATCCAGATGAGTAGGCTATTGACTGTATATGATAAATTTAGTAGGCCATAGGGTGTGAAAATTGTACAGCTGTGGTATTTGTATAGGGTGTGAATTCTGTATAGAAGATGTGTAGATTTTTGGTTTGGCGTGTGGAAGAGGTAAAGGAATTTCAATGGGGTGTGGAATTTTTTTCTAAAGTTTTTATGATGTTTTTGTTGAGTTATTATTACACAAAACTTTTTCTGACCTTTTTGAATCTTGCCCCTGACAAATAACCCAAATTACAAAAAAAGACTAAAACCAACACTAATAAAAACTAAACTAAAACTAAGCATTTTCAAAAAATAAAAAATAAACTAAACTAGCAAACCCACTTTAAAAACTAATTAAAACTAAACTGAATTTGAAAACAAAAAGTCAAAACGAAATAAAAATAAAAACTAATGAAAAATGCAAAACTATAATAACCCAACTCCGCGAGCTGCCATGCTAAAAGTGCAAACTGTCAACAAACATTTGTCCTCATCCCATAATGCACAGCGCAGCTGACTACGGCAGCTGGTTTAGTCCAAAAATGAGCAGAAGGCAGCGGGGTCTGTTCGAGGTCGGATCACGTTCTCGCCACAAACGAACCGCTCTAGAGTGTGTTTGAAAGCGCACCGAGACCACCTCTTCCAGGAGGTCCCGGTCCGCTGGTTTGGTCCGCTTTTGGTGCGCACCCGAGTGCGATTGCTGGTTTCACACCTGCCCAAACGAACCGCACCAAGGGGGACAACCAACTCCAGTGCGATTCAACCGAACTAAATGAGGCGGGTGTGAAAGCACCCTTACTCACAGCCGGACTATATCGGGTCTATAGTTAATCTAGACGCTGAAATGACGGCTATTGCTTGTTGTGAACACGACATTACTTAATTTACATTACTTTACTAAACAGAGCAGTAAATATAGTTAATCCTCTCAATCTTCTCTCGTTCGCCGCGTCATACAGAAATCTGCTAATCCTTTTTATTTTTGGGGGTTTGAGTACGACATTCTGCAAATCATATGGCTTTTTTACCGGGAATATTATATAAAACAAACGGTAACACTTTATTTTACAGTGTCCTTGTAACATACGCTACATGTACTTACCATAGTAATAAATGATGCATAATTACATGCAACTAACCCTCAACCAAACCCTAATCCTACCCTAACCCTATAGTAAGTGCATGTAGTTGCTTCATATTACTCAGTACTTAAATATATAATTACACTGTAACAATGACACCTTAAAATAAAGTGTAACCAAATAAACTGTAGATGGACATTTTTTTCCCGCTTCTCCCTATTTGTAGGGATTTAAAATGGTGTTAATTGGCCTATTGGTGGACCTTCAGTAATTTTAGCACTTCAACCTTAACTTTTTTATTCCGTTTTATTTCCTGACGAAGACCCTTTGGGTCGAAACGTTGTTTATTTTAATGAGTCCTTGGGAGCAGAAGTGGCAGTGTGCCGATTCTTGTTTATTTTGAGTTAGTTGCTACATTTCTATTTTTAGAGACCATTTAAAGTGCCCCTGTTATGCTAATTTAAAGGCGTTTAAAGTGGGTCAAAGATGATTATCCATTATTTTATTAAGTTATGTTTAATGCCGTCCTCGTGAGTGTGTGTCCCATTTACTGCTGGAATCTTTCAGTCACATGTTTACTGTAATAATATAAACTGTAAGCTTATAAGCAACTATTTCAAACTTTCACATCAGATTGTGTGAGGCCAACAACAGAGCTCAACAAACTTTCCTTTTAGAGTTAAAGGCTTATAAATCACAAAGCTACTTAATCTAAAACATTAATAATCCTGATGTTTGGCTCACAATTATACCGTGAGTAATCTGTAGTGTTGCAGATTAATATCAGTCGTCTGCAGAAGCGCGGCCAACTCTCTAACTCAGAGAACGGGTCTGAGAACATCGCTTTCATGCGGACAGTGATGAATAAAAACACAATTACATTTAGGTTTTGTGTGGAGCGAGACTGATCTGCACGTCCATTAGGTGTGAAACTGAGAGTGTGTAATCGCTCGATCTCAGATCTCAGACACTTAGTGAGATTAAACACACGCAAACCTTCAGAATGAAGATCTTTAAACAGCGCTCACTGAGAGCATAAACCACACATGTAAACTCCAGTGAAAACTTGAAGCACTTCATGAGGTCCACAAACACTATATCAACTCAAACATGCATGTTATGATGCTTTTATTGACATCAAACAGTGTTAAAGTTATCCAAGTTACAATAGTTCTGACACTTAAACTACTGATGAAGTTGATTCAGTCGAATATTATGGTTTATGCATCTAATTTACACTGAGTGATAGATGCTGTTCAGATACAGTGAACAGTAAAAAGAAATAGTGTTGCTTTAACTAAAATTAAACTATTATTAAATGAATCCGGCAGCGGAAACATAAAACATAAATATTAGATAAGAACTTAAATGAAAAATAGAAATGTTGCATTAAAATTACTAAAACTAAATCTGTAATAAAGCCTTATATAATATTTATAAACACCAAATAATAATGAAAGCATGTAACAAAATTACTAAAACTCAAACTAAAATTAAAATGAAACCTTAACATTTAAAAGCCAACTTAAAATATTAATAAATCAATATTAACAACAATATATAAATAAAAAATGAAGATAAAATAAAGCATAAATATTAGATGTAAAATAGACATGTTGCTATGGAAACTAACTACAATTTTTTTTATAGTTAATTAAATAAAAATAAAAACTACTAATGACAAAAGCACATAATAAAATCACCAAGACTTCGTAATCGAGGATAAACATTCTTTTATATAAAAATATGAATAACTAAATATTAACAAATACCATATAATTGTGTAAATAACAAATAATATAAATACCATGAATGGTGTTTATATATAAATATTCATCAAATAAATAAATATTTGATAAAAAACATAAATGGAAAGTAGAAATGTTGCCCTGGCAACTAACTGAAATAAAATAAGTTTAAGTACTAAAATTATTGAAACGGAAATAAAAAATAAATAAAAGCTAATAATGACAAAAGCACATAAGGGAAAATAGAAATGTTGCCATGGCAATTAACTGAAATAAAATGTTTAGGTACTAAAATTAATAGAACTGAAATTAAAATATAAAAAAAAAAAAACTAAGTGCCTAACAAAATTTGTAAAATTTATAATGAAAACTGAACTTTTTTAAAATTAAATATAAAAATACAATTATATATGAATTATTTATTATAATAATTATAAAATAATATCTAATTTAAAATATTTTTTTTATTATACATATATAAATATTAACAAATACTATAATACAGTGCAATATATACATATATACATACATAGATGAAAATAAAATAAGACAGAATAAAAGCACTGTGTTACTGTTTGCACTCAGTTTGTCCAGGTGACGCTCATGATGTGGAATCATGGGAAAATGACAAGCTTCATCATCAGTTGTATGAATGCGCAGACCGACTCGTCTCGGCATCACAGCAGTCGATCGTAACGATGTTACGTTACCCATGGTGCTTTTCAAGGGGAGCGTAATTGAGGCGATTGTGACTGTGACTGATGTTCCCGAAGAGTGTTTCGGACCCGCTGATGATGTGTGGCCACATTCACATCTCCATCATGTGTGTGTCGCTCGACCTACAGCAACTATTACACTGCAGGGACAAAGAGTTTTGGGCGAATGAGATCAGTGACTGTGAGAGTCTGTGCACAACATGCTGAATTCATCCTCTCTGACCGTGTGCTTCGTTCTCGGCATCCTCTGACTCTGCAATGCATTTGCATTTATATATTCTGACATGCTAATGCTGGGATCTTAATGCGCCGTCATACATCACTCGACTATCATCCCACATTCAGGCATCTGTCTTTGCCGCGTCAGAAATTCATTACAGCACTGGAGGTCGAGGCTGTCTAGTGTAATTATATTACTTTGACACGATGCATGGTGAACATGAGTGTGTACGACTGTAGTTAATGCCAAACGAATGTTGCTCGCTAATGTTTCCAAACAGAGAATACGGCTGCAAGCAAAAACACTGGGAGACAGAAAACATTGAGCTGATCGTATCACTTCATTATTATTAGAACTGACGAAACTCCAACAAATCTGTGCAATGCAGTTATTCATCTAGATGTAAAATGCTGTTCAGGAATTATTGCATTTTTGTAAAACATGCACGAGTGTCCGGCGGCTTGTTCTGGCTGGTTATGTCAAATCTGCTAAAACCTTGAACTACTTCACAAATGTGAAAATGCTGGAAAAATCCAAGGTGGAAATTAATTGGATATAAGTAGGGTCAGGAATCGGATACTTGAGGTCAGGAATCGAATATTTGTTATAAAATAAAAATTTAGATTCCTCTTATTGATTCCTTTGTGAGCATTTCAGTATGACTGTAAACCATTAAAGCGTGAGACGACTCTATATTCTGTTCTCATGTGTATCAGTATATTGGATCTGTGCAGCTCTTAAAGGGACAGCAGCCTAATATTCCTGCTCTATAATAACACTAATATTCCCGCTCTATAATAACACTAATATTCCCGCTCTATAATAACACTAATATTCCCGCTCTATAATAACACTAATATTCCCGCTCTATAATAACACTAATATTCCCGCTCTATAACAACACTAATATTCCCGCTCTATAACAACACTAATATTCCCGCTCTATAACAACACTAATATTCCCGCTCTATAACAACACTAATATTCCCGCTTTATAACAACACTAATATTCCCGCTCTATAACAACACTAATATTCCCGCTCTATAACAACACTAATATTCCCGCTCTATAACAACACTAATATTCCCGCTCTATAACAACACTAATATTCCCGCTCTATAACAACACTAATATTCCCGCTCTATAACAACACTAATATTCCCGCTCTATAACAACACTAATATTCCCGCTCTATAACAACACTAATATTCCCGCTCTATAACAACACTAATATTCCCGCTCTATAACAACACTAATATTCCCGCTCTATAACAACACTAATATTCCCGCTCTATAATAACACTAATATTCCCGCTCTATAACAACACTAATATTCCCGCTCTATAACAACACTAATATTCCCGCTCTATAACCGCTCTATAACAACACTAATATTCCCGCTCTATAATAACACTAATATTCCCGCTCTATAATAACACTAATATTCCCGCTCTATAACAACACTAATATTCCTGCTCTATAATAACACTAATATTCCCGCTCTATAATAACACTAATATTCCCGCTCTATAATAACACTAATATTCCCGCTCTATAATAACGTTAATCAAACAACAGAAGACAAAGAGAAAATTCACTCGTTCTTCACTGAATAACTTCTGTAACTATATTTGTAATGTATATTTTATTTATAAACTGCAGTTATGTTACATTTGATTACAGTTTCTGCACCTGAAAATGTTAAAACACTGTTTATTTCAGTCGTATCTTTGTTCAGTTGTGTCTGTTTGTTGTGATCTTTTTTAATAACTGAGTGTTTACTTTATTTATGTGTTTATACTTTATGGGCCCTATTTTAACGATCTGAAACGCATGTATCAAGTGCGAAACGCAAGTAACTTTGTGGGCGGGTCTCGGCGGGACTAACTATTATTAACTATAATTAACTAATATACCGGCGGGATAAATGAATCTTGCGCCCGACGCAAATCTAAAATGTGTTGGTCTGAAGCTTCATTACTCATCCAATCAGAGCATCATCTCACATTCCCTTTAAGAGCAGGCGTGCTTGTTCCATGGCGGATTGCTATTATAACGGCGGATTTGCCAGGAGCGGTTCACAGCCGAGGAGACCGACGTTCTCGTCAGGGCCGTAAAACACAGAGAAGTGACATTGGGGATGGAGAAACACACACAGATTAGCTTCGGTTAAACAGGCGTATGATAATTTGGGTAAATGTGTAAGCTAGATTTATGCCTATTTTTTCACATCTTCATGGACACAACAATGATTTCCCTCGTGTGGAATATTTTTCCTTGTAATAATGTATGGTTTTCTGAAAATGAGAACTGCTGCGTCTGTGCGTAGATGAGATAAGCAAAGTGTGTGTGTGTGTTGTGCACACGCTACATTATGGCCAAGCATGCGCCCTTAAAATAGCATCTGAAAACGCGTCACTGACTTTAGACGAGGTTTCTCCTGGTCAGTGGAGAAATTGTTTTCTGAAACTGCAAAATAGCACCAGGGAACGTTTGCGCCGGAACACGCCTCCTCTTTTCGCTGAACCGCCCCCGGGAGCGCAAGTTCATTCCCTAATTTACCGACATGCGTCTGTGGAGGGAAAAGTCCGCTGTGCGGGGGTGCAAAATAGTAATGATACATGCGTCGTGTACAAAGTCAATTGCGCTGGGTGCGAGATAGGGCCCAATATGTCTTTAATAATGCTGGAAGTTTATATTAGTTGGGCTAGTTGTTCTTCTATGGTGTTTTTAAACCGCAGGAAAACGTTCCTTGTGTAAGTGTTCTTTAGCCTGTTTTTGTTCATGATATTCAGATACAATTAAATGTTTTGCAATAAGACTAAATCTGATAAATCTTTTTTACCTTATTGGAATCTAAATTAGTCATCAATAAGAATCAGAATCATTAAAATTCAAACGATAACCCTAGATACAAGTGGTTTCTGCTGTTCAGTTTATCAGTGTGAATTTATCCGCAACACACGATACTGAGTTTTGAATGACAAGAAAAGGAATTTACTGATTGCAAATCAAAGAGATTCACACAAAATCTGAAGCAGCTCAACTGTTTTCAACACTGATAATAATCATAAATGTCTCTTGAGCATTAAATCTGCATATTATACTGATTTCTGAAGGATCATGTGACACTGAAGACTGGAGTAATGATGCTGAAAACTCAGCTTTGATCACAGGAATAAATTACACTTTAC
>NC_140229.1:1327872-1446613 GCF_951802725.1 Rutilus rutilus
CCCAACTTTTGACCGGTAGTGTGTGTTTCCATCCGCACTGAGTGAAGTGTGTTATGGAGCCGTCACTCGTCTAGCATGTCCTCTTCTTAGGCCACATTAGGGATGCTTATGCTTCTGACGTTTTACTGCGGCGAAATGTTCGAATGTGACACAGCCCACACGGTTTCCACGGTTACCGTTCTCGAGAAGAGAGCGGATAACAAACCTCCATCTGTTCTGCTGTATTCATCACACATGCCCACGACCCATTTCCCCAAAACTTCATCTGCCAACTCGCAGTTCATTAGTGAATACTGCAAGCATCAGTTAAAACTTCTCCTCTCCTCTACATTGTGCTGCATCATTAATCACTGTCTCTTCCAGAGCGCTCGGCTTCTGCCTGCCAGACACCGTCAGAAACCCACTGGACGCTTCTACCACTACAATCCTCATTATTCAGCGGCTGGGAACCCAAATGCCACAGTGAAACGGTTTCCTTGCACCAGTCCTGTATCGAGTTCTTCCTCAGACCTGCTAATGGACCATCTCAGAGGAACTGCAGGTGCGCGGCTGTTCAACAGCACTTCACACTCGCGGAGAGACAGATACACTAGCAAATCTCCGCCGTACACTCTTTTCATTTCTTTTCAAATTGTCACTTTATTATCGTACAGTTCTTTATATAAAGTTGGATATATCCTCACCTAAAACTCACTGAAAACCTATGCAATGTGAAGTGTGTACAAGAAGCAACTATTGGTATCATTTATCATTGGTGTCTCAGTGCGCCTGGTAAAATGGTCTCATTCTCCCAGCCACAATGAAAAGCTAAAAGAAGTTATAAAATATGAGAAATGTGGTGTGCCATAAAGGTGTCCTCCAGATCCTCCATTCAAACTATCTCCTGTAAATCAGTATTCCTCCACAGGTATCTCCAACCCATTCAATCACAAATTCTGATCTCACAGTTGTGAACCCCTCAATAGGTAATGTGATTATAATGACAGATGCCACCATTTGGTAATTATAGTGAATTATCTGGGTTTATAAGGAAAATGGGCAAAAGGTTCGGGGAGTCTGTAGGGAGACTTCCCACACGATCGCTGTGTGTCGTTTTCATTGCCAGGTAAATATTTCTACAATTCCTCAATTTCCGAATTGTTGTTATTATATTTGATTGACCGATGATTTTATTGTACAAATTGGATTTTGAATTATTGTTCTATTACCTGGTCAATAAATTGTAAACATTTGATCTTATCCTGACTGACTCTGAAACTGTTTTCCCAAGTAGATTAAACGGATTCGTATGTTCCCGCAAGTGTTGCGTCAGATTAGTGACGACTAATATTTGGCATCAATTCAGGTGTACTTGGTTTGCAAAAACAAGAAGTGAATTTCCGTTTAGAACAGCAAATGCTGCTTGACCAACCTAAATCTGTGTGTGTCTTACCTCTGTTTTAATGTAATGTTACTTTAGATAAGTGTACGTGAGAAACCACGGCATGGCCAATCCAAAGCTATAATAAGAGTAAAGTAAAGTTGGTCTGCTTATATCTGTAGTAGTGGCCATACCTCTACTGAAGCAAACGTTACTTTAAATTCAACCCAGTAAACAATTACCGTCTTTCAACGTTGAAATATGGTTGAAAATAAGTCGCCTTGGACTGGTTTACGACGTGATTTCAACTGATCATCTAAGACAGGATAAGTCTGTTATACATGCTAAAATAATCGGAGAAAAACAAACTACCAAACCATGTTCATTATTATCTCAAATAAATGTAAAGAGTTTTACATATTCCATCAAGACGTTGAAGATAGACCTGTTTTCAACGTTGAAAAGTCGTAATTAGACATTGAAGATTTACGTTTATTCAACGTCTAATAGACGACTTTTTGCTAGCTGGGAAGTGTATGCAATTACCTCTGTTTGATGATCTGATGGGCTCGTGAACGAGTTAAACAGAAGACGTGAGGACCTCTGAGCGACATAGTTTCCTAATCTGGAGTGGGTAAAACATACTTAAAGAGTTAAAAAGAATAATCAAACATTCGCTCACTTTTAATGATGCTCAGATATCATTAAAACCTTTTTCATTTATGGAGTCAGATGAAATAACGAGGTAATACATGAGAAAATGTATTTCATTTAATCTTGTTGTGTAAAAGAAAAGACAGTAACATGCAGAAACCTTCACCCGTATTACTGGAGACCGCCACTGGACCTTTAGCCCGGCTTACGAAGCCTCTGATTATACAGTGTTCACGTAAAGCGATACTATATAGTAAAGCTCAGTTGACGATTTTTTTATTTCATCGCAAATTGTAACTATTTTCGTACAATACTTTATATAAAATTTTTTTTAAGTCGATATTTTACATTTTAATTGCAAATTGTAACTATATTTTCGTATATTTCTTTATATTAAGTTTGATATATATATAAGAATGGCCAAATTTGTCCATATACATGCAGTGTTTACATAAAGCGATATAAACTATATAGCAAATCTCAGCTGTCGATTTTTTTTATTTCATACTAAATTATAACTATATTATCGTACAGTTCTTTAAATAAAGTTTGATATATTAGTATGTCCAACTTTATTTGCATACATACAGTATGTTCACTTAAAGAGATTTATACTATATAGCAAGTCTCAACTGCCTGAATTTTTTTATTTTGTTGCAAATTGTAGCTATTACTTAAAACGTTTATATACAAGTATGTCCAATGTAAAGCGTTATATACTATATAGCAAACCTCAGTTGTCTTTTTTTTTCTTTGCAAATTGTAACTATATTATCGTACATCTCTTTAAATAAAGTTTGATATTAGTATGTTCAACTTTATTTGCATGCATATAGTATGTTAATGTAAAGCTATATATACTATATAGCAAATCATAAAAAAAAAAATAAAAAAAATAAAAAAGTTTGGTGCAAAAAAGTAACTTTATAGTATTAACAGTAATATTACTGCCAAATTCTTTATATACAGTTTAATATTTAAGTATATTCAAATTAACTTGCATGTGCACAGTATATTCACTTAAAGCTAATAATATATACTACATAGCAAATATCAACTGCCTAATTTTTTTATTTTCTTGCAAACTATAACTATATTATCGTTAGTGATGGCAATTTCAAAACTGCTTCATGAAGCTTCGAAACCTTTACCAATCTTTTGTTCCGAGTCAATGGTTTGGAGCGTGTATCAAACTGCCAGAGTCACGTGATTTCAGTAAACGAGGCTTCATTACATCATAACTGTTTCGAAACGTTTGGAAATTTCAATGTTTCACCACTGGGGGCGATGATCTCTGTCAACCCATGAATCATGAGGAGTCACTGAGAACCAGTTAACAAGTGTGTGGGTTTACCTGATCTCTGATCAGTTTTATACTTTTGTAGACATTTTAATTAGACTTTAGAATAATTCAAATGAATAATGGTAGTTAATAGTCTCTTATTGGCCTGTTTGGCTGAGCCATTCATAGAACAAACAAAACAAACCCTGACAATTGATAAAAGAACATAGACACACTTGATCTTATCTGATTATTTGATAATTGCATTTGAAAGATTTTACTTGCATTTTAAATGTGCAATAGATTTGTAAAAGGTTTTATTATGCATGTTTGGCCCGGGTTTTTGTTGCACTGTTCTTACACTGTTCTGTCCACTAGGGGTCACCATGGAGACGGTGTCGGGTTGTTTAGAAGCCTCGGCACAGTACGGCACATTAGCTTCAACTGTTTCAGTTCCACGAAGCCTTGATTTGCCCACTACTAATTATGCAACCCGGTCACACTAAATGCGTCTCTATAGCACACATTGTGTTTATCGTGCAATTTATACGCGAAAACGTGTAATTTTACGTGCATATGATACGCATGGGTAGGCTTAGTAGTGGTGTGGGGTGCATTTGGTTAGGATTAGTGGTGTGGAGTGCGTGTGTATTACACGCAATAAAGTGTGTATCATATGCACGTAAAAACTAATTGTCGCATATAAATTGCACGATAAACACAATGCCTGCTATACAGACACATTTTCATGAGATCAGGCTGAATTATCATACAGTTTTTTATATAAAATTGGATATTTAAGTATGTCCAAGGTTATCCATGTGCATATGTCTGTTTGTTTTTGGACTTCCTTCCGTGTTCATGTTGTTCAGTTTCCCGCCACTCCTTGTTTCCATGGTCACTGTCTTCATTAGTTCATTTGGTTCACCTGTGTTGTGTTAGTCAGTTTTCTCCCTGTTTGTCACTATGGTTACAAATTGATGTGAGTTTTCTGTTCAGGTGTGTGTTGTCCTTTATCTCGTCTGCTCATGCATTCATGTTTCAATCAGTCGCTTGTCTCGCATTATTTCAGATCATCAGTGATATGTGGTTGTATGTTTCCTTGTTATATTGAATTAAAGTCTCCTTTAGTATCTCCTCTCCGTGGTGGGTTTGATTACAGCCACCTGATCCGTGACACATACAGTATACTTGCATTGATTGCTTGGACGTTGCAAAATGTCACTATTATTGCACAGCTCTAATCTGATAAATGCAACTATAAGACAAAAAGATATGAATATTTTCTTTATCTGATTCTTCAGGTCACAGTGTAAAATCCTTTACAGTGTCTTAATATGAATAGTTAAAATGAAAATTGTGACGTTAGGGTGAGTAAAGTTTTTATTGTCGAGTTTGATATTCCTGCTTGAAGTCTTTCCGCTTTCGAGTGACCGTTTGGTTTATGGTGCGTTTCACTGGTAGATTACAGGTTATAGAGTGCGTCATATTTTCTTTGACCTTTTTTAGCTTGTACTTCACCAGTCTGCTTCTGTCATAATTGATTCACTCCCCTCGGGTGTCATTTGAGAGTGGATAAATCATATTTAGCCTGAGAATATGTGAGAGACAGAGAGAATGAGAGACAGCGGCTCTGATCTGATGTATAAAGAGACTGACTGAGCTTCATGAGCCCGATCTGCTGCTCTTTTGTGAAAGTGTGGCACATAATGGTGTTTCTAATGTATTTTTTATAGGTGTTTTTTTTTTTTTTTTTTTTGAAGGCTCATAAAAGTGTGAAAGTGTAACAGTTGTTTTTTTGCATATTTGATATATCATAATTTATTTTAGTTTAGTTTGGAGGCTTGTGAAAGTGTGAAATTTAATTGTTTTTGCATATTTATTTTATTTTATCTTTTTATTTTATTTGGGAGACTTGTAAAAGTGTGTAAATTTTTTATGCGGCTCACAAAAGTGTGTGTGTGACATTTAATTGTTTTTGCACATTTATTTTATTTTTGTTTATTATATTTATTTTGGAGGCTTGTAAAAGTGTGACAGTTTTTTTGTATGGTTGTTGTTTTTATTTAATTTCACTTCATTTATTTTACTTTTTTATTTTTTGGGGAGGGCTTATAAAAGTGTAAAATGCTTGCTGCATGTTCCATCCTGTGGAAACTCAGAGCTTTTTCACTTTGTATTGTCTTTAACCAAACAGATGCTTTGAGGATTCATTAATGTTAGAAGCTCAGACGCTGCGGGACGGTTTACATGCTGAAGCGTATTAGGGTTAGTTGTTCGTTGAAATCACTAACACTAACTATGAGCTCTAGTACTAATAATGATGGACTCGTATTGAGATTACAATCCGTTTTTGGTTCATTTTACTGTTTCTCTCAGCAAATGGTGTGTGTTTGCTGAAGTGATGGTGTTGTTTGTGTTGAAACACAATCTGTTTCTCGTCTCAGTCCAAACCTGGTGTCAGTGTGGAGCCGCTGGGGTGACAGGTTGTTTCTTCAAGCTCAAATAAACATCAGAAGCAAAGCAGAAAACCTGCTCATATGCTTCTACCAGCAGTTTGTCTTCAGTTAGCTGCTCTTTTTCTCATTGTACAGGCTTAAAAAGTGTGAAAGTGTGCCTCATTTCAGGTTTTTTAGCATATTTTGTATGGGTGTTCTTATTTTATTTTATAAATTAATCCGTGTTGTCATGATGTCACTTTCCTGGAGTCACATGACATTTACATCTCAGGTGATTGGCTGAAAATAAAGCTGTATCTGAGAATGGACTCACTGTAAAAAGTGATCAGTTGACTTGACTTAAAAAAAAAAAGAGGAAACCCGTTGCCTTAAAATTATTAAGTAAATAAACTTCATGCTTAATCAAAAAAATTAAGTAATGTGGAATTGACAAGTTCACGTTCATGAAGCATTAAGTTTATTACTGTCTGTACAGTAAACTGTCTACGTTTACTGTTTGTTTACAGCGTCTGAGCTTCTAACATTAATGAATCCTCAAAGCATCTGTTTGCTTAAAGACAACGCAAAGTGAAAAAGCTCTGCGTTTCCAAAATAAAATAAAACAATAAAATGTCACACTTTTAGACAAGCCTGGTTTTAAATCGCTTCTTAATTTAAATTTTTTTATACGTTTTTTTTTTTTTTTTTACTGTTTTTATGGTATGTTTATTTTTTCCCATGTTTTACGTCTCTTGCTTTGTTTTATCCGTATTATATGCTTTACATAAAGTATATATTTTATGTTTTCTGTACAGCACTTTGGTCCACTTCGGTTATTTTATAAATAAAGTTTCATTTGATGTGATACTTAATTTTACGGCAGCGGGTTTCCTCAGTTTCTTTAAGCACAGGTGCGTGAACTGAACACTGGAGCGCAGCTAGCATTGAGATGAATGTGAATGTGAAGGCGATCTCTCTCCAGACATTAAGGTCTTCCCGTGTTTCCGAGCAGAAATGCATGCGTAGAGTTGCAGAGCTCTTGTAATTGTCCTGTCGTGTTTCAGCGTTTCAGAGGCCGTCACGGTTCAGTTCTTCAGCGTTTCGTCATTATTGTAAAGCTGGTCATTATGCCAACCATCTGCTCCACATTGGAGATGAGCTCTTGTCGTGTTTCTGCTGATGGCGTCGTATCAGTCGGGCCCTGGAGCCCGTCCAGACACACACTTCAGGATTCAGGGCTCTCAGGAGCTTTGGACTGAAACTCTGCTGAAACCACTGATGAGGAACATAATGAATCGAGCACTTGACGCTCCACACAGTCTGTGTTTATGTGTTGTTCACTGGTTCATGTACAGTATGTTCACATTACGGTTCGAGACGGCGTGAAGCAGAAGTTGCGCTAGTGTTTTCCTCCCTGTTGTGCCGTACACACACAGACACACACATCCCTCGTGCACACTGCAAAACTGATCGGGATTTTAACGGTAAAACACTGTAAAAATGCCACGGTGGAAAACTGTTAATTGGTTAACAGAAAGTGTCCGTTCTATATATTCGGTGAATAACTGTGATAGATCTAACCGTATATATTTAATGTCATTTTACAGTAAAATACCAGTTTTTGGAAGTGATTGACATTCCCACAGTTCCCTGCATGACTTCACATTTGATGTATTTCTGTTGAAATAACGGTTTCTTCATAGTTTTCTGATCAGTTATGTACATTAGGGTTTTATGTGACATTTAATGTTGTTAAATTCCATGTAATGTTACCATAATGGTGTTCAGTGTGTGTGTGTGAATGACGCTGTGCAGCTTCTGTATATTAATATTAACTTGTGATTGTGATGAGCTTTGATTGATCATGTGACTCTCATCAACACTGTGATTGGTGGTTGTCAGTGTATTACAGTGGTACAAAACAGATATTAGTACTTCAAAAGATTGGTAAATTAACATTGTCAGATCATTATTTTTTTTATTTTTTTTCTGTAACTAAGTTAAGTCTGTAAAACCTAAAATGTTGCTACTGTATTTTTTACAGTAAATTTCTGGCAAATTTCACAGCTGCCGGATTTTTTGTTACCGTAATTATTTTTTTTTTTTACAGTATGCGTCATTAGAAAGGGTGGTTCATGTCAAGTGCATTGCATTCTGGGAAATTCTTTTCTATCATTAACGTGCAGTTTGCTTTCCGATGAGCTGGGTTTGATTTGACGAGTGAAGCTCTTGAACTGGTTCTCAGAGTTTGGCGTTCTGGTTGCGTGTGTTTCTCAGCCGTATTCCCGCGTGTGTCGGCTCGGTTCTGATCCGCTCGGCGCTGATGCCACACGTTTCCTCCGCCGCACAATCGATAGTCGCCCTCCGGGCCTCCGGGAGGAAGATCAAAGATCCCACTCATCGTTTCTGACAAAGTCTCTCTCTCTCCTCTAAATCCTGTGTGTTTTGTTGAACTTTTGAAGCGCTCCACATTCTGCCGCTGCAAAGCCCCCAAAATGGAACTTGAACTAATCAGAAATGTCAGAGCAGAAACCTAAAACATCATTATCTGGCCTCTTTTAAACTCATTTTTCTTTCAGGACGAGCCTCTTAGAAGTTTGTGTGTAAAATTGGAAAAACGACAAACGTTAAAGCAACTTAAAGTTTCCAATTAACCGTCTTGTAACAAAAAAACGTCTGTCTCGTGTCAACAACACCTGTACGAGTCCTCCGTAACTCACAATTCCAAGGGAAAAACTCAAGGATAAAAAGTTGCAATTACCTTTTTTATTTCGTGGTGGAGACAAAAACATTTTTGTTTATTTTATTATTAAAGGTCCCATATTTTTGATAACAGATCTGATAACTGTTATCAACAGATCTGTTATCATGATAACAGAGGTCTTGGGACTATGAAATTACTATATAATGCTGGGTACACACCAAAAGATTTTTTACATCTTATAAGATTTTCAAAATGTGATAGACCACAAACATGAGGACAAAAAATCCTAGATTTAAAGCGTTTTGCTCCTATAGTGTGTGTGTGCCATGATGTGACAAAGACAGCACACCACACACTAACAGATCTTCAACCAGAGTCTCGACTGTGAACACAGGAAATCTCGCGAGACTTCAGAATAAGCATGGCGGATGATATGCAGGAAGAAATTGCGATATAGTGTTTGGAATGATTTTCACAGAAAATTCACATAAAAAAAAAAAAAACATTGTACCCACCATTATATATAACCTTTTATACATAAATATATTCATTCTTTATTGTCTTTATTTATTCTTTATTGGATTTATTGTCTCTTTAGAAAAAGTTATTTAATCCCTCTATAGAACCTCACTGAACCCTCAGCTTCCTGCAAGTGTGCGTGTGTGTGTGTGTGTGTGTGTGTGTGTGTGTGTGTGAGTGAGAATGACCGTGTCTTCCATCATCTCGCTTTCTGATTGGATATTGTTTCGTTTCACGTGATAATCTCCAGAACGTTCGTGCGTTTGTCCTCGGGTTCCCCCCACACATCAGGATTTCTGATCGTAAATATTAAACATGTTGAATATTTACGATTCGCGATCGGGGCGGCTCCGACGTTCTTCCGAGCAGGTTCGGACACTCTTAACACACCTCACACCAAGGGGAAATCTGATAAGATAATCTGTTGAACCATCAAGATAATCGGGACACAGCTAGGATTGTCGAAAGGGGAGAAGTCAGCCCGATTATCTTTTGGTGTGTACCCAGCATTAGTTTCAAAACAGTCGATCCACAGACGAATGCACACAGCCTGCATGAAGTAGCTGTGCCTTCTCACGAGCCGCTGTGACTTCTGTATAAATGTGACGTCAGAACTACTCGGTCAGACACTGCCCACCGTCAGGATCTACAGCACTGCACAGGCTTCAGAACAACATTACTATAAGAGACCAGTGGCTAATGTTTATTTATTCAGAAACGCCACAGGAATTTAGTTTGACCTTAACCGTCTGTCCTGCACAGTCCACTAGTGTCTGCTTCGTCAGTCAGGAACAGCTCAATGCTGGTCTTCAAAGAGGCTTCTCCTCAAAGATGCTGCAGTCCCGTCAGTCAATAACAGCATATGTTCTTGCATTCTGTGGGCGTCTTTGCACATTTACCTCAAGTACACCTTTTACAGAAAAAAGTAACATTGTAAAATAAATTGTAGCACGTCAACTTACTGTATCAGTAAAGCAATAGTTATAGCTCACTGCATTCGGTGTCTGTTTGCTAACGTCACATTATAAAGCAGTTAAGTGTTTCAAAATCAGTGTATAACTAAATATTAACGTACATATTTTGGAGATTTAAATTGAAATTGACAAAAAAAGCGTTAATGTTAAATCTGCGTGCAGCATTGATGTATTGGTAATTATAATACTCTTACAATAACGCCGAAAGTAAGGAGGTGGTTGTTTGGGTCGAATATATAAGGCCGGATAACATTTCCCTGAGCAATGTCCATCATTACTGGTGTTTTATACCTTACTCGTGAGCATCACCAAGCCAGCGCAGGCTACAGCATACATGACCCTAGTTACCTGCGTCACTCAGAAAACAACCGGCCAATCAGAAGAGAGGCTCATGAATATTAATTAGACAGGCCAAAATCAACCAGGCCTGAGAAAGGAGTTGTAAAAATATATTGGGATGGTTTTTGGTATTTATATTCTTAAGGACATCAAAACCTAAAATAAAACTTCAGAATGGTGTAATATTAGAGATATTCGTGAGATATTCGCACAATTCTGAGCAGAAAATACTGAGATAAGCTTACAATTTGGGAGAAAAAAGTCACAGTTACCTTTTTTTTTACTCTGTGGCAGAAACAAGAAAACAGAACTGTGAGATGTGAATTCAGAATAAGTGTTATTTTATGGTATCTGTAAAAAAAAATCTAATCTTAAACTTAATGTACTGTGTTTATCTAATTGATTTGTCAAGTGTTTGAACTGACAAAAATCATGTTATCTCAACTTTTGGAGATTGTTTTGAGCATTTTAGGGTAGTTTGTCAGTGTATAATGGCATAAGAGTGAATAAGAGTCATATGAACTACTTTAAGTGTGTTTTTGATTATCGCAATATTATCTGTCTTATGTTTTGTGTATGACTGCTGTGAAGTGATGTAACGCATGATAACAGCTCATTGTTAATGTTCTATATTCATCTCTGCATACTGCGTCTGTTTGTGTGTTAATGATGATGATCTCCGTCAGTAAAAGCTGCTGATTATAGAGGCTGGTTTCTCTCCCTGCTCTTTTAGCTCGACGTGATCTAATGAAATGCTGTCCTTGCACTTTAATGGAGGGATATTATACCACTCTTCCCCGAGAACGAGGGAAATGATCCTGGGAAAGGTGTGCTTCATACATTAGCTCTGAAGTCTAATGAACAGCCGTGAACTCTGTGTGTGTGCGTACAGTAACACTAATTAAGGGCTGTCTGAGCCTCACGCGAGCTGCCTGAGTCTCTTATACTGTATAATGTTTCTGAAGCATTAATTAAGAGTTTATTGTCTCTATGAATACTCAACGGCATATTTGTGTGCAGAGGGCCGAATATGGAACAAAAATCTTGGGTTATGTTTTCTACCTAAATCCTGGGTTGAGCCTTTTGGATACATTTTTATTTTTTCAGTGTTTGCATAGTTTTTGTGTTACCCAGATCCTGGGTCAGACGTAACAACCCAGTGTTTGGGTAGTTTTTGTGTTACCCAGATCCTGGGTCAGACGTAACAACCCAGTGTTTGGGTAGTTTTTGTGTTACCTAGATCCTGGGTCAGATGTAACAACCCAGTGTTTGGGTAGTTTTTGTGTAACCCAGATCCTGGGATAGACGTAACAACCCAGTGTTTGGGTAGTTTTTGTGTAACCCAGATCCTGGGACAGACGTAACAACCCAGTGTTTGGGTAGTTTTTGTGTAACCCAGATCCTGGGATAGACGTAACAACCCAGTGTTTGGGTAGTTTTTGTGTTACCCAGATCCTGGATCAGACGTAACAACACAGTGTTTGGGTAGTTTTTGTGTAACCCAGATCTTGGATCAGACGTAACAACCCAGAGTTTGGGTAGTTTTTGTGTTACCCAGATCCTGGGTCAGACGTAACAACCCAGAGTTTGGGTAGTTTTTGTGTAACCCAGATCCTGGGACAGACGTAACAACCCAGTGTTTGGGTAGTTTTTGTGTAACCCAGATCCTGGGTCAGACGTAACAACCCAGAGTTTGGGTAGTTTTTGTGTTACCTAGATCCTGGGTCAGACGTAACAACCCAGAGTTTGGGTAGTTTTTGTGTTACCTAGATCCTGGGTCAGATGTAACAACCCAGTGTTTGGGTAGTTTTTGTGTAACCCAGATCCTGGATCAGACGTAACAACCCAGTGTTTGGGTAGTTTTTGTGTTACCTAGATCCTGGGTCAGATGTAACAAACCCAGTGTTTGGGTAGTTTTTGTGTTACCCAGATCCTGGTCAGACGTAACAACCCAGTGTTTGGGTAGTTTTTGTGTAACCCAGATCCTGGGTCAGACGTAACAACCCAGTGTTTGGGTAGTTTTTGTGTTACCCAGATCCTGGGTCAGACGTAGCAACCCAGAGTTTGGATAGTTTTTGTGTAACCCAGATCCTGGATCAGACGTAACAACCCAGTGTTTGAGTAGTTTTTGTGTTACCCAGATCCTGGGTCAGACGTAACAACCCAGTGTTTGGATAGTTTTTGTGTTACCCAGATCCTGGGTCAGACGTAACAACCCAGAGTTTGGGTAGTTTTTGTGTAACCCAGATCCTGGATCAGACGTAACAACCCAGTGTTTGGGTAGTTTTTGTGTTACCCAGATCCTGGGTCAGACGTAACAACCCAGTGTTTGGGTAGTTTTTGTGTTACCCAGATCCTGGGTCAGACGTAACAACCCAGAGTTTGGGTAGTTTTTGTGTAACCCAGATCCTGGATCAGACGTAACAACCCAGTGTTTGGGTAGTTTTTGTGTTACCCAGATCCTGGGTCAGACGTAACAACCCAGAGTTTGGATAGTTTTTGTGTAACCCAGATCCTGGATCAGACGTAACAACCCAGTGTTTGGGTAGTTTTTGTGTTACCCAGATCCTGGGTCAGACGTGACAACCCAGAGTTTGGATAGTTTTTGTGTTACCCAGATCCTGGGTCAGACGTAACAACCCAGTGTTTGGGTAGTTTTTGTGTTACCCAGATCCTGGGTCAGACGTAACAACCCAGTGTTTGGGTAGTTTTTGTGTTACCCAGATCCTGGGTCAGACGTAACAACCCAGAGTTTGGATAGTTTTTGTGTTACCCAGATCCTGGGTCAGACGTAACAACCCAGAGTTTGGGTAGTTTTTGTGTTACCCAGATCCTGGGTCAGACGTAACAACCCAGTGTTTGGGTAGTTTTTGTGTAACCCAGATCCTGGGTCAGACGTAACAACCCAGTGTTTGGGTAGTTTTTGTGTTACCCAGATCCTGAGTCAGACATAACAACCCAGGGGTTGAGTTAATTATCGCTGGGTTTTTGCGACCTCTTCAGGAGAGAGCAGTGCAGCTCCGTCAAATTGGTGTGTGTCTTTATTAAAATACAGGTATGTGTACATTTTATTTAATCTATAAATACGTCAGTGTTCTCTATATCATTTTATGCAAAGCAACATAAATCCGTAAACATGAATTAAAACATAAACATAAGTAAAAAAAAAAAAAGTAAAAAAAGCTAGTACTATAGTAAAAATTAATCAACCCCCATTATGCTGGGTGAAATAAACAACCCAATTTACTGGGTAAAATTAACCCAACATGTGTTCTGTCCTATATTTACCCAGCCCTTGGGTTGTTTTTAACCCAGTGTTTTTTAGAGTGAAGCTTATTTGTGTCACTGGTAATTGCAACTTTTTTCCCCCTCACAATTCAGACTTTTTTCCTCATAATTGAAAGGTATAAACCCAGAATTGCAAGATAAAAAGTTGCAAATACTTAAAAAAAAAAGTATTCTGTGGTGGAAACAAGCTTCAATAATATGTAGTAAGAAGCACCAGTTTAAACATCTCTGAATCGTGTGACTCGGCGTCTGAACCTGTTGATGTCTGAGACCGGTGCTCTCGAGTCGTATCCCAGCATGCTCTTTATTAGCACACTTACGGAGTGAGATACGAGGCATTATTTCCTCCGCAGAGATCGGCCTTTCTGATTAAATTAAATGGTGAATTATAGATGAAGCCCGGCCGGGTTCAGCCTGCATGCTTTGTGCTGATCTTTTGGTCTGAGCATCTTATAACGCGTTTGCCCTTGGTTTATATCCATAGAAGGAGTGATAAAAGATACATCAGCAATGCATGATGGATTTGACAGCCATATTTTTGTTTGCTGTGAAATAAAAACAGCGTGTCTATCGATTCGGTGCTGGAGAAACAGAATCTCTATAAACTTCATCTGTGAAGGGCACCAGCTGTCTGTCTGCCATACATTATTCATGGCTATGGACATTTTAGATCTTGCTGATGTTTAGTATCGTATGATTGGACGCTTTATTGCGCAGCATAAACTTATCTATTGTGAATATGCATTTTTTCTATGAATTCTCCTCTTGCTTGTGATGGATTGATGTTTGTCTCGTTCAGGCCTCCAGGGGGCAGTCCAGCTGTTCATGCATTTAACTTCACTCACACCAAACATCATGATCTGAGGTCATGTGACTTCATCACTGAGACCTTGTAGGAAAACGGCTGAATCTTGGGAAACTTTTGTCACTGCAAAATACTGAAAGAAATGGTAACACTTTATTTTACGGTGTCTTTGTTACATGTACTTACCGTAGTAATAACAGTAAATTATGCATAATTACATGCAACTAACCCTCAACCAAATCCTAATCCTACCCTAACCCTATAGTAAGTACGTGTAGTTGCTTAATATTACTCAGTACTTAAATATATAATTACACTGTAACAATGACACCTTGAAATAAAGTGTAACCAAAGAAATAAGAACTTGTATATTGTCTGATAAAATGAAATCTATTTTGCATTTTTTAGGACCTCGCAGCTGTTTTTAATTGAAAGAGAACAGACCTAGAGCACAGGCCATGATGAGGCGCTCCTGAAAGGCATGCTGGGTAATAGTGACATGTCACCGAGGCACATCTGCAACAGGTTGAAGAAAACGCAGCAGAAGCGAAGACTGATTATGTGTAACTCTGAGTGAGTGAGTTCACATGTGACCTGAACCGGGACTGTGTGTGTGTGTGTGTGTGTGTGTGTGTTTCAACACACTGATGGAGCTTTTACCTGCAGTCCAATCAAACCATTTCAGTAGGTTTTTTTGTGTGTGTGTGTGGGGGGGGGGGGGGGGGGGAGTCATACAGACCAGAATATCACAGAAACCACCTAGCAACCATTCAAAACTGCATAGCAACGCCCTGGCAACTGCCCACAAAACTCTATCATGATGGTGAGTTAACAAAACCCACTAATTTTCTTCATAAAATGTAAAAACTGTAGGTTTTAATTGTTTATTTAATCTATCTATCTATCTATCTATCTATCTATCTATCTATCTATCTATCTATCTATCTATCTATCTATCTATCTCTGACTGTTGTTCTATCCATCCATCCATCCATCCATCCATCTATCTATCTATCTATCTATCTATCTATCTATCTATCTCTCTCTCTCTCTCTCTCTCTTTATCTATCTATCTATCTATCTATCTATGTACCTATCTATCTATCTATCTATCTATCTATCTATCTATCTATCTATCTATCTATGTACCTATCTATCTATCTATCTATCTATCTATCTATCTATCTATCTATATATCTATATCTATCCATATCTATCTATCTATCTATCTATCTATCTGTCTATCTGTCCATTCGTCCGTGTCTTTGCCAGTGTAATCTCAGTAATATGTACTCAGTGTTCTCTATAGTCTGTAGTATTCAGTGTGTGTATACAGTATCCATGCCTCCATTCGTATACATTCTGTGCTCTGAAAGTTTATTTAACTCAAACTCACATCATATCATGGCCATCTGTTAATGCAGTGCATCTCATCATGATCTTCATGCAATCTGGAGCTTTCAAAGAATTTGTCAAGGAGAGTCTCTGATGTTACCGGGGGCAAACAGTGTAATTGATATGAGCTCTGCAATCCCTGAGAGAAACATATGTGCATCACACCACAGATACATCAGCAGCACCAATGCATGAAACCTGTGAAACACGCTCTATTGTTTGATATTACACCGCCGTTATTACAGTTGTAGCTCATTTTGACACACTTCCTGCAGTTTCTGTGAATATGAACACTTTGTAATGTGTAATTCTATATTATTGCCTTTTCCGTGTAGGGTAAACATTATTGTTTGCGTGTGATGCTCATTTGAGCCAGTGCTGTGAATGTGAATGAATTGCTCGTGTTGTAATTGTTGATTGTAAGCGGAGGCTGTAACACTTCCTCATTCTGTCAGGTTTCAGAACAAAAAGACAATGAGAGCAGATGCACAATAGACGAGTTGTGTTGATGCTGAGGAGAGTCAGATATGCCTGGGTTCACTCAAGAAAGCACGTCTGGACCGGATCGAGACCCGGCAGATTTACATCCAGCACGTCATTGACTTGAGGAGTGTGAAGGGTTCGGTGTTCTCGGGCCGATTTTAGCAGCGTCACGCTCCGGTGAGGAGCAACACGTACACCTCAGCTTTGCTTTTTTTGCATGCAATAACTTCTAATTGCTGGATCTCCAGTCCCGTCGCATGACCTCTGTACCTGCTCGCGCTCCCCGGCCCTCGTGTTCACCCGGGATTTGAAATTCATGTGCCGTCCGAGTCGTCAATCACGCTGACAGCGGAGAGGCATACTCGAGAAAGACTGCTTACATTACAGTTAATTGTTCAGAAGAGCTACAGTAGCGTGGAAGAGCTAGATTTAATGTTTGAACTGTTACAATGAAGAACACAGCACTGCAGTTTTATCAACATAACCTCGTGATTCGACAGCATTTGAAGATGTCATGGATCTTCCAAAAGTCAAATAGAATAATTATACATTATGCATTTGACAGATGCTTTTATCCAAAGCGACTTACAATACATTGTAGGGGTGTAAGAATATATCGTGTCACAATATATCGCAATACAAAAATGCATCAATATGTATCGTGGATAGTGACGATATATTGTGTATAGTTCACCCAAAATGGAAAAACGTTTCAAAGTTTTAGTGTCAGTACTACATTAAACTACTATATATAATGTTGAATATAATGTATAATAATGCAGTGGGGGAATGTAAGGGTGGATTTCCTTCAGTGGTTCAGGCTGCAAGACTGCCGAATGACTAGAAACGCTATTAGCAAGATGGTAGAAACTGTACATTTCTTGTCTGTTTCGCCCACTGCCACTTATACCAACGACGGAAATAAGCGCAGTAACAATAGCTTAATATGTGGGAGAGCGTTGCTATAGAGAGTGACGATATTGTGTTGCAGTAGGTAGCACTTCAAAGTCAATACCAAATCAAAACTAGTTAGCACATTATTTGTAAATGAAAAGGTTTAATGACAAAATATGGTTATGGTTACACTTAAAATAGTTACAAAATAGATGTATGAGATGATGATAACTTATACCATTAATCTTACCCAGTTACCTAAGAGAAAGCGATAGAGAGAGAGTAAGAGGAGAGAGGAGGTAAAGAGAGAGAGAGAGAGAGAGAGAGAGTAAGAGGAGAGAGGAGGTAAAGAGAGAGAGAGAGAGAGAGAGAGAGAGAGAGAGAGAGCCCCAAGAAAGGGACCCAGAGAAGAAGAGAGACAGAGCATAAAAAGAGCCAGAGCAACAGTTTCAATCTTCTTTTATCCTTTCCCGACCATGTGACTAAATTGTGAGACATTCAAACTGACCAATCAGATACTTCGAATTTCCCCCATTGTACTAAAGGTGTGACAATTCATCGACCCCCAAAGTACAAACATGTTGGCCTACAGGCCTAGATCACTATCAGAATCCTCTGAGCCTTTAGGAACTCCAAATGGTCCTTGTGGTGAAAAAGGGGGTGGAAACAGTAAAGCAAATGTCTTTGTTCATTTCAAATATCTTGGATTATTTTCAATCCTAGAGGAATACTTGTGGGTCCTGATAATGCTAAATGTCTGATGTTACCAGTAAAAGTGGCCGACATTATACATTATTTTAAATATATCTAGTCAGTGACAGAGATCAAGCATATTCATCTAAAATAATCCTGTTTTCAGCTTCAGAATCATGAATATTATTCTGGTGTCTCTATTGTTCATTGGGTTTCAGCACCAAGTCCATCCTATTCATTTACACACACAATGTAATATCAGATTTAGCATTTTAATCAACAGTACATTTTTTGGTAATCTTTTATCATGTGTCTTGGAGTATCGCAATAATATCGTATCGTGAGTTCAGTATCGTGATGTGTATCGAATCGTGACATGAGGGTCTCGTTACACCACTAATACATTGCATTCATAATTGCATTGTAATTTTGCTCAACTCAACTCAAAATGAGAGAAATTGTAACACTTGACAGTAAAAGGTCTCATTTGTTAACATGAACTGAGAACGAACAACACCCCGGCAGCGTTTATTAATCTAATTTCATGTTAAAGTCCCCCTCGATAATTTTATCTCTTAAAACTCATCTTTGATCACCAAAATTACACATTTAAAAGTTTTTGTTTAGTTTTTTTCTTCGTGCCTTAAAATATCTTGACTGTAACTCGACACCCTTGCCTCATTTCGTATACGCGGTTCTATGAATATGCAAATGAGCCCCGCCTCCACTCACTCACTCAGCTCAGAGATCCACTGGTTGACGATCACACGTTGATCTGATTGGTTACAAGGTAGTTTGTGACGTCAGAAACACCAGCGATTTCAAAGCGTGTGTTTGAGACTGTCTTTGGTTCACTGCAGTTTTAAGGAGGAAATACTCAGCAATGGTGTCGACTTATGAACTTACACATGCTTTGTCTTAAAGCAGATTAAAAACACCACATAGACACATAAACAACATTAAAAGCTTGATTTACACCACAGGGTGAAACTTTCACTTTAAGCTATTCATTCAAAGAATCGACTCATAAGAGTCATTTGTTCGTGAATCGGGCTGTACTGAACACGTTCTGTGTTTTGATTCACTAAAATGATTTGTTGGTGAGTTGATCTACACTGGATGCAATGGTGTGGACTTATGAATTTACTCATGGTTTGTCTTAAAGCATATTAAAAACTACACATAGACACATAAACAACATTAAAAGCTTGACTTTCACCACAGGGGGACTTTAAGTATTCTGAGTGGTTGCTGATATATATATATATATATAGTTATGATGCTTCCTTAATAGGCATCTCAGCTAGTGTTTAGAATAGAGTTTATATTTTCTTTGATCAAACGTGTTTTCATTCGGTATATCCGCTCCTGTCATCCTCACGCACTTTCCCTCGGAAACAATTCAATTTTAATGGTGCCAGATCCGTGTCTTTCCTGCGGTTGTTTACAGAGGGGTTGTACAGTATCTTGAGTGACACTGAATGCTCGCGGTCTCCTCACACACACTTTGAAGTGCTCCACAAGCCCTCTGTTTGTCTCTGCACGTGCTGATATGGAATATGGCATTACAGTAAACATTATAATGCTCTCACATACAGTCAGGAGCTCACAGCTAATGCCGCTCAATAGTTTTCCCATCATCCTTTGCTCTCTGTGTGAGAGAAAAATGCTCCACGGTGGTGTTTCAACCCATCTGGTGTCTTGGATCTATATCGGTCAGAAAGTAAGATGGGTTGTGAATTCAAGTTGATTTTAAGAGCTCCTTGATTGCAAAAAAAAACAATAAGAACTAAATGTCGCATTACTAAAGGCATGAACATATGCAGTAATGTGCATCATTTGACATGGTGTTAATATGTTGCTAGCATTTTTAACATGTTGCTAACTCGAATTAGCACATTGCTAGCATGTTTCAGCATGTTGTCCTAGGATAGTCGTCAAGCTTTGCGAGTGATAGACAGCTGAAATACCCAGTAGCACCTCAATGCTGAACACGAGATCCGGGGGGGCGGAGTTGGATCCAGATTTAAGAGGTGGAGATTGGTAGGTTTAGGGGTGGGTTTAGGGATTAAGGGGTGGAGATTGGTAGGTTTAGGGGTGGGTTTAGGGATTAAGGGGTGGAGATGGGTAGGTTTAGGGGTGGGTTTAGGGATTAAGGGGTGGAGATGGGTAGGTTTAGGTATATGTGAGGTGGGAGGAGTTGGATCTGGATCCGACTCCTCCCCGTGGATTTCATGTTCTGTAGTGAGGACCATCTCGAAATACCACACAAGTCTTATTGTGCAAAAGTCTTTACCCCCTCAATGAAAGTTTATGGAACTTCTTTGTTTTGATCGTACGTTTAACGAACATCGTAAGTCCGATCAGTTAGAAAATATATAGCACACCGAGTCAGGACAGTCAGAAGGTCTGACCAGAGTTTAGTGGTTGTTGCTTGAAAGCTCTAGTAGAAGATACTGCTTAAAATGTAGTCTTTCTAATCAGCTTTCCAGAACAACACCAGTATGACTTTGTTGCTCTGAAAAAAATATAAATATGGCGTGTCTGTGAAAGGTTGTTGACACGCTCCCCTATTGTTCGCACAAGTGATGCCCTTCGCAAAAGACTCACTCCAGGTGTTCAGAGATGGAATGAAAATTGAGTGCTTTCAGGCTGATGGGACCATTACACCTTTAACCACAAGAGAAAAATGCTCCGTTCAGCCTTCTAGGATTACCACAAAATTACATGAAATGACTTACAGGGCAAGTCACAGCGAATCTGTTGACAGAAGGAGCTGGACTTGCAGGTTCAGGCCGGTTTCGTTCTCTAACTATAATGAATCATCAGAAAACTCCCATTGAAACGACCATCTTGAAGTGCTATAATTATAGTGTTCGACGGTTGAACTGCAGCTACTGTTCTTATAATGATTCACACTCCTGACATACAGTCAAACCAAAAATTATTCAGACACTGGATATACTTTTTGATTTTTTTTTACTAGTTCATTTATGTAAGTGAGGAGAGCAAAATAAAGTAAACTGGGTAACACTTTACAATAAAGTTCTTCGTTAACTACATTGGTTAGCATGAAATAATAATGAACTGCACTTATACAGCATTTATTAATATTTGTTAATGTTAATTCCAACATTTACTAATACTTTATTAAAATCTTGTTATCATTAGTTAACATGATAACACTAACATGAACAAACCAGCTGTTTTTATTAACTAACATTAACAAAGATTAACAAATACAATAACAAATGTATTGCTCATTGTTAGTTAATACATGAACCTTATTGTAAAGTGTTACCAAAAACTGTGACATATTATACCCAAATATTGTTCATGCAGTGACTACCAGTAAAATTGATAAAAAATTTGGGACCAAATATTATTCAGACACTTTGAGCTGATCATGTTTTGCTGAAGTGTTTTGTCTTTAATTGCTAATGCTCTTTTTACACACAGACTGAACAAAATGAAGCATTGCTTGGTGATTGGTTGAGCTAAACTGGTATTATCTAATTGTGTAGTTAAATTTAACAGCTGACAGATTCAACATAATTCATGTGTGAGACAGTCTAACAGAAGGACGGACAAAACCAGTCAAATATCAACTGAGTTCTGCTCATATTTTATTACCATTTTCTAAACTATAGCGAATAAACTGTGATAATGTGAGAAATGTTGAAGGAGTCTGAATAAGTTTTGGTTTGACTGCATGTTGCCCTTCGGTTGCTCCGAGAGCTTCTCCTGAGGGTTCGACTGAATGAAACCTCCTCCTCCTCTTCATAAGTCCTGTTTAAAACCAGACTTTAACCTAAAGCCCTCGCACTCGCTTCCCCGGGGACACAAAACCAGCTTTCTCTCCATGTCAATTACAGCGATTCCATCTGGAAATTCCAAAGACAGGAGCTCAAACTCACAATGGCTGACTTTACATCAAAGCAACATCATTGTGTTTGTGCTGCACTGTGATGAATGTGCTATGAGAGATTAGAACTGTGATATTTAGCTAGACGCAAGTTAAATATCTCTACTGATTTTAGTTAGAAAGTGTAAAAAAATGCAGTTACAGGTCTAAGGGAAATGTGAGTGGTGCTACTCTGTGTAAAAATCATCAGGGCAATGCTAAACAGTTGCTAGGTGGTTGCTAGGGCATTATGGGTGGTTGCTAAGGTGGTAAAACTGGTAAAAATCCAAGGTAACACTTTATTTTACGGTGTCCTTGTTACATATGTTAAATGTACTTACCATAGCAATAACAGTAAATTATGCATAATAACATGCAACTAACCCTCGACCAAATCCTAATCCTACACTAACCCTATAGTGAGTACATGTAGTTAATTAATATTACTTAGTACTTAAAGATTATAATTACACTGTAACAATTACACCTTAAAATAAAGTGTAACCAAATCCAGTTACAAGTCTGAGGAAAATGTGAGTGGTGCTACTCTGTGCAGGGCGTTGCTAAACAGTTGCTAGATGGTTGCTATGTGGTTGCTAGGGTATTATGGGTGGTTGCTAGGGTATTCTGGTTGGTTGCTAGGGTGTTTGGAATGAGTGTTCAGTCTGAGGAAAATGTGAATGGTGCTACTCTGTGCAAAAAGCATCAGGGCGTTGCTAAACAGTTGCTATGTGGTTGCTAGGGCATTATGGGTGGTTGCTAGGGTATTCTGGTTTGTTGCTAGGGTGTTCTGAATGAGTGTTCAGTCTGAGGAAAATGTGAATGGTGCTACTCTGTGCAAAAAGCATCAGGGCATTGCTAAACAGTTGCTAGGTGGTTGCTAGGGTATTCTGGCTGGTTGCTAGGGTGTTCTGAATGAGTGTTCAGTCTGAGGAAAATGTGAGTGGTGCTACTCTGTGCAAAAGCATCAGGGCTTTACTAAACAGTTGCTAGATGGTTGTTCGGGCATTATGGGTGGTTGCTAGGGTATTCTGGTTGGTTGCTAGGGTGTTCTGAGTGAGTGTTCAGTGATCTGGGGCCGGTTGCACCAGTAAGCTACAACTCAGCCTAGTTTTGACATAAATGGGCACTAAGTTACAACTTACGCACTATAAAAATATTTTCGCGTTGCACCATTAAACAACACTCTACGTATAAAGAGTTAGAATGAGTTGAAGAATATCAGTAATCAAGCAGTATTATTTTCCCACTATGGAAGTCAATGTGGTCCATCAAGTTTCTGGTTACCGACATTCTTCAAAACATCTTCTGTTGTGTTCAGCAGAAGAAAGAATCTCATACAGGTTTGCAACAACTTAAGGGGCGAGTAAATGATGACAGTATTTTCATTTCCTTTAAAGGAGCCATGCATTATATATTTTTTTGTGCAAAAAACTTTATATTAACATTATAAGTGAACTTCAAGGAACATAAAAAAATAAATAAAAAAATGACCCCTTTAAAACCATCATGTTTTGTGAATCTTTTGTAGAGTTTTTTCCACAGGACAGGATTGAAACACTATCAGTTTGTGTAGTTCCCCACCTCTATTGTTCACGTCTGCAGGAATTGTGAATCTTAAGCCTCATAATGGCAGTGCAGAGGAGGGGTGCTATAATTAACGTTAAGTGAGCAGATGTCGAAAGAAAAGTGTTTTTCACTGTAATAAATGCGGTTTTGGATTTACCACCTCTGGGTAAAGGAACTGTATCTAAATCACCCCGGGGCCCGGCTCTTAAAGCGCCCTGTAATCCTGGAAGTGCAGTAAACCGAGGTTGAAGCCCTTCTGCTTCGCAGGAGATCGAATGTCGGCTCTTAAGTGCAGCAACAATGTCAATGAAACCGAGATGAACAATATTTGCATTGTAGCGACACGATGACTTCTGCCGGCTTCGCCTCGAGGTGTGGGACAGTGTCATCAGCAAAACACATGAATAACTTACACATCAGGGGCCCTATCTTGCACCCAGCGCAATTGACTTTGTACACCGACGCATGTTTCATTCCTATTTTGCACCCGCGCAAAGCGCGCTTTTCCCTCCACAGAAGCACGTCGCTAAACTAGGGAATGAACTTGCGCTCTTTGGGCGGTTCAGCGCAAAAAAGGAGGCGTGTTTTTGCGCAAACGTTCCCTGGTGCTATTTTACTGTTCCATAAAACAATTGCGCCACTGGCCAGAAAAAACCTAGTCTAAAGTCAGTGGCGCGTTGCTCATTATGCTATTTTAAGGGCGCATGCTTGACCATAATGTATAGAGTGCACAAACGCTCATACACTGTGATTCTCTAATCTACACAGAAGCAGCAGTTTTCATTTTTGCAAATCATATTATTACAAACGATAGATAGATAGATAGATAGATAGATAGATAGATAGATAGATAGATAGATAGATAGATAGATAGATAATTTATTATAAATATAATAATTTATTATAAAAGCATACATCTAGCTTACACATTTACCCACATTATTATATGCCTGTTTAGCCGAAGCTAATTTGGGTGTGTTTCTCCCATCCCCAATGTCACTTCTCTCTCTTTTACGGCCGTGACGAGAGCGTTGCTCTCCTCGGCTGTGAACCGCTCTTGGCGCGCGCCTGGCAAATCCGCCGTTATAATAGCAATCCGCCAAGGAAAAAGTGCGTCTGCTCTTAAAGGGAATGTGAGATGATGCTCTGATTGGTTTATTTCACGTTACGCCCAAACCACACCTATGAATAATGAAGCTACTTCAGACCAACCCCTTTTAGATTTGCGCCCGGCGCAAGAGTCATTTATCCCGCCGGGAAAATAGCAACAGCGCCGAGACCCGCCCACAAAGTTACTTGCGCTTTGCGCTTTGACACTTGCGTTTCAGATCGTTAAAATAGGGCCCATAAAGTGTTTCTACAGTCAGACCAAAATGTGTCGGACACCTTCAACATTTCTCACATTATCAGTTTATTCGCTATAGTTTAGAAAACGGTAATAAAATATGAGCAGAACTCAGTTGATATTTGACTGGTTTTGTCCGTCCTTCTGTTAGACTGTCTCACACATGAATTATGTTGAATATCTGTCAGCTGTTAAATTTAACTACACAATTAGATAATACCAGTTTAGCTCAACCAATCACCAAGCAATGCTTCATTTTGTTCAGTCTGTGGTGTAAAAAGGTAAAAACATGAAGCAAAACATGGTCAGGTCAAAGTTTCTGAATCATTTTTGGTCCCAAATGTTTTATATTTTTTTACTGGTAGTCTCTGTATGAAGAATATTTGGGTATAATATGTCACAGTTTACTTTATTTTGCTCTCCTCACTCACATAAATGAACTATAGTGTCCTGCACACACTAGTGAAATAACATCAAAAATAATATCTGGTGTCTGAATAATGTTTGGTTTGCCTGTATGTAAGAAGGGTTTACTTTAAACTGTATTGAAACTAGGTCACTGTAGATAGACAGGAATCTTTTGAACAGTTTCTCTGTTTCCATAATAATTATGGAGTGAGAACAGCAGGGTTTCGAGTGTGTGTGCTGTTTATTGATGGAGTCCACCATCACACACGACTTCAATTGTTTCCATCTGAGTTGTGGATAAAAGTCCCGGTGCTGTTAGCGGCTGCATTTAATGATGCATGGCTGAAATAAACATTTTTTCAAAATATAATCAACCTCCCCCTCTTCCACTGGCGTTCAATCACTCAAGTAGCTTTTCGTTTCGCGAGGCTTAGAGAAGCTCTTTCTTCTGCAGTCATAGAAAATCATTCAGAAGCTTATACAGAGAAAAATGACTGCACAGAAGATACAAACAGAAAATGGGTTAATTTGCTTCATGGTCGAACTGTGCACAAATTAGAGACTTTTTTGTTTGTTTTCCATTTCACACAAAATAATATCTAGTTGAGTTGTGGATGTGATTCAGTCTGTGACTGTATTGAATGTTTTGCAGTAAATAGACCAAAAAAAGAAAAAAAGAAACCTTTTATTAAGATGTTTTTACGGGTTGCACTTGTAAATGAAAATGCAACACATCCAGTGTAGATCAATTCACCAACAAATAATTCTTATCAGCCGGTTATTTTTTAGTGAATCAAAACACAGAACGTGTTCAGTATAGCCCGATTCACGAACAAATGACTCTTATGAGTCGATTCTTTTAATGAATAGCTTAAAGTGAAAGTTTCACCCTGTGTTAAATCCAGCTTTTAATGTTGTTTATGTGTCTATGTGGTGTTTTTAATCTGCTTTAAGACAAACCATGTGTAAATTCATAAGTCGACAGCATTGCTGAGTATTTCCTCCTTAAAACTGCAGTGAACCAAAGACAGTCTCAAAAACACGCTTTGAAATCGCTGGTGTTTCTGACGTCACAAACTACCTTGTAACCAATCAGATCAACGTGTGATCGTCAACCAGTGGATCTCTGAGCTGAGTGAGGGAGTGGAGGCGGGGCTCATTTGCATATTCATAGAACCGCGCATACTAAATGAGGCGAGGGTGTCGAGTTACATTCAAGATATTTTAAGGCATGAAGAATATTTCTGAAGGAAAAAACGTTAAATATGAAATTTTGGTGATCAAAGATGAGTTTTAAGGGATAGAATTATTGATTACAGGGGGACTTTAAAAAGATGAGTTACCGGTTTTAATCAGTCTGATGAATACTTTACTGAACTGAATGATCCGACACACTTCCTAAACTTAAAATTATTTTAAATAATCTTTGGATGAGTATATATGAAGACTTCAGATGCAAAAGCCTCTAAGTGCCATCTGAAATTTTCTTCTAAAATGAGCATTTTTATCAAGCTCATATGTTTAAGTTGAGTAATTTCACTTTAATGACAGTTAATAGGCCATTTTCATTGCCATTAAAGTGAAATAACTGAACATAAACATACAAGTTTGATCAAAATGATCATTCTAAAAGAAAATTTCAGATGGCACTAAGAGGCTTTTGCATCTGAAGTCTTCATATATGCATATATATACATATACACATATATAGAGTGTTTCACATGTGAGTGTAAAAGCCTGTACTGTTTCATCTGGAGTGATTCTGTTTGATTTCTTCAGGCCACTGCTGCAGAGAACAGCTCAGCGAGATGCAGAAGATGATGCGCTGCAAAACGCCAACGTCATGTTGATCCCCCTTTGATTATCTGTAAGTGTGTTTTCATGTTAATATTTGGGTCAACACAACCGCTCGACAGTGTTCTTCTGCTAACCTGATGTTCTAGATGTTCAGAGCGTCAGTCTAAAGTTCAGAGTCAGGCATTGGTAGTTAAATTCCTGAAGAGTGAAACACTGTAACACTTTTAGAGCTTTGATGCGTCTTGTTTGAACGGCCCAACATTCCGATTTGTGGCTCAGCCAATCATGTGAGTTTGGAGGCGGGGCTGACTGACTGACTGACTAATGACAAACCCGGAAACCTGTTTGAAAACAGTTATCTTTCAGTTCAGATTAGTGATGTTTAGTGCAGAGTTTGTAAGGATATATAGCACATAGATACATTTTAATTTAAAGTCATACTAGTCAAGTTAATTTATTTCAGTAGCGCTTTATACAATACAGATTGCATTTTTTTATTTTAATTTAATGTGAATGTTTAATGTGTTTATATTTATATTTTGAATGCTGCATGGTTTCTTTTTATATGCTAAATTGCTAAAAAGCACTTTGGTGAAACTCTGTTGCTTTTAAATGTGCTATAGAAATACATTTTGACTTGACTTTGACTTTAAATAAATGATGCAAAATTCTTCAAATATGAGACAAATTCAGGTTCTGCTGTAAAGAAGTGCCATTATTCAGTTCAGTTTAATAACTATGAAAAGTTCATCAATTATAAAATAAGTTCAATGCAAACTATAAGCATCTCTACAGAAGACAATAGTGTGATTATTCAGTTCAGGGTTGATTCATACACACAAGGTTTTGATCATTTGCAGTCGTACTGTACTTCTGGGTTCAGTGTGGTAAAAGGGTGGTGTGGTTGGTAAAGAAAGCCCTGCGAGCGCTGCCGTCACCCCGGGCAGAAACAGCACAGGGGTCCGTGATAAACAGCCCGTCTCCCCCCCGTCCCACTGTCTCCACCCGCTCTCAGCAGGAGCTCAGCGGATCAGGGGCTCGGTTCACAAAGAACAAAAGCAGAATTAAAGCACTCTTTTGTGTTGGTGTTGAGTCTCGTGTGCCGTCTGCCCTGGGCTCCTTGGGCAGCCACTCATCAGTCATTGATTCCCAGTGTTTTTGTTTCAGTAATCTACATTAGCTGCTCTCTGGGTGAGTTTATTGGATATTTACTTCGGTGCTTCATCTCAATCATGTGGCGTTCGGTTTAGTCAAAACAGGTTTCCGGAACAGCGTAATTTTTTTTTTCCCCGTCATTGTTGTTGCTCTTGTTTACACACCTTTTAAATGAGGCCTGGCGTTCATCCTTTACAGATATTTGCGTGTGTTATATGCGAGTAACATTGCTGTTAATTTGCTGCTGTGTTCTCGTTGACTGATGTCTGGAGGATACGAGACTCTCTCGAGACGGTTAAAGGGGGAATAGTTTTGATTTTAATTTTTCCTGCTTGCTTTGCATTTTGTTGCCCTGTAGCGAACATCCATTAATGAGATAAACAGGTCATTGCTGGCATGGGACGTACTCTGGGTGAATCTCACAAAACCTGTCGACAACACGTCCGTGTCATGTTACACACTCGCTTCTTTATTGGCTTCAATGCTTCCATGACGAACCTTTAACCTTTCTATTGCACAAAAGGTTCTTTATAGTTGAAATATAGATTATTAAAGCTTTTTTAAAGACAAAAGTAAGATTTATATTTTAATAACTGTTCGCTGAAAGGTTCTTTAGGGAACCCGAAATGGTTCTTCCATGGCATCGCTGCAGAAATATCCTTCTGGAACCTTTATTTTTATGAGTGTAACATCAAAAAATTTAAGATTTAGATTTGACCCCCAAAAAAATTAAGACTAATTTTAGGAACATTCATTATTTGGATTATTTAATGGGAGATTCCCTCTCAAATTCTCATTAAAAAAAAAAATCGTATATATATATAATTTAAATTGTAAAGTATTTATATTGTACATCATGGTAGTATTTGTTGTAACAGATTCAATTTATACAGATTATTATTTTTGCCTTCTTTTCCAGTGCAAACATCTACAAATTCTTAAATCAAGATGCATTACTTAATATATTGAGATTTGTTTTTGTTTTTTTTTGGACAAAGAAATCATCAAAATTTTCACTTCATTTAGATTTTCTCAGAAAACGTATATAACAATATATTATATCATTTTGCTTCTCCAGTAAATGTATCTTAATTTAAGAATATTTAGATATTAGTGCTGGAAAACAAGACAGAAACACAGAGGAAGAAGTCGAGTCACATTTATTTATATAGCGCTTTCTACAACACAGAGTTTCAAAGCAGCTTCACAGAGATAACAGGAAAATAATGCAACAAAGTTTGTTTCCAGAAGAAAATAGCGTCACAGTCCAGCTTAAGTCTGTTCAGTGATGGTTCATTTCTGTTGTAAAAAAGTTATTAATTTAGTTCATTATATATATATATATATATATATATATATATATATATATATATATATATATATATATATATATACTGTATAATCAATAATATATATTTTGTATATAATAATAATAACAATTATATTAATATATATATATATATTTTTTTTTTTGTATATAATAATAGTTATATAGATTATATAAATAAATATATATCAGATCAATAATATTGTTGAATATTAAAATAAAATATTAAATTAAAGAAGATCAGACTGATTTCACAAACTCTTTCTTTCCCCTTGCAAATGAAGTGGAGTAATAATGTCCACCTCAGGCAGTAAAAGCTCCGGACACGTGCTGCTGCCTCCGTGTGTGTGTGTGTGTGTGTGTGTGTGTGTGTGAGATGGCATGGCTGATATGCTGATGAAGAGAACGTGTTGAAATGCACTCAACCCTCAGGTCAGTCCCAGACGCTCTCTGGGAAACGTCCAGCGTTATCAGATCGAGGCTGAGGTCTAGAGTTACGTGAAAATAATCCCGTTCTTACTTCAGGATCGGCACATGATCGTGTCGGGAAGGCTGGGAAGAGAGAGATGCTCACAGCGGCTCTGGTTATTGATTGCTTAAAGCATGTCGTGTCTGGTTTCCTCTTTGTGCTGCTGTGTTTGTGTTGTGATTACCTGAACATATAAAGACATTCCAGCTCCAGAAGATCCTGTCAGGGGGACATGTGACACAATATGATCAGTTCAGAATGTTTGGAGCACACACACACACACACACACACACACACACACACACACACACACACACACACACACACACACACACACACACACACACACACACACACACACACACACACACACACACACACACACACACACAGACAGACACATACAGACACACACACATACACACACACACACACACACACACACACACACACACTCTCATATACTCAAACACACAGACAGACACATACAGACAGACACTCACACACACACACACACACTCACACACAGACAGACACATACAGACACACACTCACACACACTGACACATACAGACACACACACATACACACACACACTCACACATAGACAGACACACACACACTCACACTCACACTTACTCTCACACACACACATACGCACTCACCCACATACACACTCTCACACACACACATTCTTACACACAGACACACACACACACACACAGTCACACGCACCACACACACACACACACACTCAGACACAAACACTTACACATTCTCAAACACACACACACACACACACATCAATTTCGAAACATTTTAAGTTGCATTGCCAGTATTTATTTATTTTTATTTATCGGTCTATTCATTAAAATGAAGTATTGTCACAATTCTGCTTCTCTAGTAAATGTATCTCGTTTAAATGATGCTTAAATATGTTTATTGCAATACTAGAAGAAAAGCCCATATTGATTATAATGATGATTTTCTCTTAAGTGTTGACCGTATTAAACAAATCCAGCTCCATAAGGCCGTCTGCCAGGATGCCATTTTTCACAATGGGTTTATTATTTCTAGACATTTGTGTTAGGAATGATGGAATGGAAATCAAGGTTAACAGCCTCACTAACATAATCATAGATGTGGTGTATTGAAACGCAACTGTATTCATGCATAATTTGTCTGTACGCATTTCAAACATTGTGTTTCAAGACAGATCTCTCGATGACAGAGCGATGGCGTTCCTCAGAAATCTCCATAAATCATCATTAGGAGAACGTCCTGACATCCGACTCATTAATCATAAGGTGGGATTTGCTTTCCTCTTTGGTTACTCAAACCTCAGATCTGCAAATATCCTCTCCTCGTAATGTCACGACTTGACACGACTCAAAGAGCAGGTTCAGGTTCCAGAGAGATGAAAGCAAGCGGAGGAATCTGTGTCTGCAGAAGCTTCATTCACACAGGTATAAGTGTTGTCACTCACTTTTGTGTTCTATTCATGAAATATTTAGGGATAATGTGATTAATTTGAGTATCGTAATCTCAACTCTGCCTGACACGGCGTGTTTGAATCCATTTTTCTCTCGCATTCGGCACAGAAACCGTCTGGGACTCTTGGATAGATTGTAGTCTGATACTGATTACAAATTACATGATGACAATTGTAGTTACCTATTTGTAATGTAAACTATTAGATTATATATTTTAATGTATTTTGACTACTTTTAGATTACTTTTGTATGGAAGCTTTCCGCCACAGAATAAAAAATAAAAACGGTAATTGCAACTTTTTTCTCAGAATTGCGAGATATAAAGTCTGAATTGCGTGATTTAAAGTCAGAATTGCGTGATTTAAAGTCTGAATTGCGAGATATAAAGTCTGAATTGCGAGATTTAAAGTCAGAATTGCGTGATTTAAAGTCTGAATTGCGTGATTGAAAGTCTGAATTGCGTGATTTAAAGTCAGAATTGCGAGATATAAAGTCAGAATTGCGTGATTTAAAGTCAGAATTGCGTGATTTAAAGTCTGAATTGCGAGATATAAAGTCAGAATTGCGTGATTTAAAGTCTGAATTGCGAGATATAAAGTCAGAATTGCGTGATTTAAAGTCTGAATTGCGAGTTATAAAGTCAGAATTGCGAGATATAAAGTCAGAATTGCGTGATTTAAAGTCAGAATTGCGAGATATAAAGTCAGAATTGCGAGTTATAAAGTCAGAATTGCGAGATATAAAGTCAGAATTGCGTGATATAAAGTCAGAATTGCGAGTTATAAAGTCAGAATTGCGAGATATAAAGTCAGAATTGCGAGATATAAAGTCAGAATTGCGTGATTTAAAGTCTGAATTGCGAGATATAAAGTCAGAATTGCGAGATATAAAGTCAGAATTGCGTGATTTAAAGTCAGAATTGCGAGATATAAAGTCAGAATTGCGAGTTATAAAGTCAGAATTGCGAGATATAAAGTCAGAATTGCGTGATATAAAGTCAGAATTGCGAGTTATAAAGTCAGAATTGCGAGATATAAAGTCAGAATTGCGTGATTTAAAGTCTGAATTGCGAGATATAAAGTCAGAATTGCGTGATTTAAAGTCTGAATTGCGAGTTATAAAGTCAGAATTGCGAGATATAAAGTCAGAATTGCGTGATTTAAAGTCAGAATTGCGAGATATAAAGTCAGAATTGCGAGTTATAAAGTCAGAATTGCGAGATATAAAGTCAGAATTGCGTGATATAAAGTCAGAATTGCGAGTTATAAAGTCAGAATTGCGAGATATAAAGTCAGAATTGCGAGATATAAAGTCAGAATTGCGTGATTTAAAGTCTGAATTGCGAGTTATAAAGTCAGAATTGCGAGATATAGTCTGAATTGCGTGATATAAAGTCAGAATTGTGAGATATAAAGTCAGAATTGCATGAAATAAAGTCAGAATTGTGATATATAAAGTCAGAATTGCGAGATATAAAGTCAGAATTGCGAGATATAAAGTCAGAATTGCGTGATATAAAGTCAGAATTGCGAGATATAAAGTCAGAATTGCGAGATATAAAGTCAGAATTGCGTGATATAAAGTCAGAATTGCGTGATATAAAGTCAGAATTGCGAGATATAAAGTCAGAATTGCGTGATATAAAGTCTGAATTGCGTGATATAAAGTCAGAATTGTGAGATATAAAGTCAGAATTGCATGAAATAAAGTCAGAATTGTGAGATATAAAGTCAGAATTGTGAGATATAAAGTCAGAATTGTGAGATATAAAGTCAGAATTGCATGAAATAAAGTCAGAATTGTGAGATATAAAGTCAGAATTGTGAGATATAAAGTCAGAATTGCGAGATATAAAGTCAGAATTGCGTGATATAAAGTCAGAATTGCGTGATATAAAGTCAGAATTGCGAGATATAAAGTCAGAATTGCGTGATATAAAGTCTGAATTGCGTGATATAAAGTCAGAATTGTGAGATATAAAGTCAGAATTGCATGAAATAAAGTCAGAATTGTGAGATATAAAGTCAGAATTGTGAGATATAAAGTCAGAATTGTGAGATATAAAGTCAGAATTGCATGAAATAAAGTCAGAATTGTGAGATATAAAGTCAGAATTGTGAGATATAAAGTCAGAATTGCGAGATATAAAGTCAGAATTGCGTGATATAAAGTCAGAATTGCGTGATATAAAGTCAGAATTGCGAGATATAAAGTCAGAATTGCGTGATATAAAGTCTGAATTGCGTGATATAAAGTCAGAATTGCGTGATATAAAGTCAGAATTGCGTGTTATAAAGTCAGAATTGCGTGAGTCAGAATTGCGTGATATAAAGTCAGAATTGCGTGTTATAAAGTCAGAATTGCGTGTTATAAAGTCAGAATTGCGAGATATAAAGTCAGAATTGCGAGATATAAAGTCTGAATTGCGAGATATAAAGTCAGAATTGCGAGATATAAAGTCAGAATCGCGTGTTATAAAGTCAGAATTGCGAGATATAAAGTCTGAATTGCGTGATAGAAAGTCAGAATTGCGTGATATAAAGTCAGAATTGCGTGTTATAAAGTCAGAATTGCGAGATATAAAGTCAGAATTGCGTGTTATAAAGTCTGAATTGCGAGATATAAAGTCAGAATTGTGTGATATAAAGTCAGAATTGCGAGATATAAAGTCAGAATTGCGTGATATAAAGTCAGAATTGTGAGATATAAAGTCAGAATTGCGTGATATAAATTCAGAATTGTGAGATATAAAGTCAGAATTGCGTGATATAAAGTCAGAATTGCGTGATATAAAGTCAGAATTGTGAGATATAAAGTCTGAATTGACGCCTGATGCAATTATCTTTTAAAATCTTTTAAAACATCTTTTCCCATGTTTATATGAGTTTATATTGAGTTTCTTCCGGAACGAACACGTCACAATATTCCTCATTTAAATAATTAATACGCAGAATAAAGGGGCGGGGCCTGGTTGAGTTAGTTAGTAGTGTGTTAAACTGGCGGTTATGGTAAGGGGCGGGACTTTCCCAAACACAGTCGAAACGCTCGACCAATCACAACACACTGCTCCAGCCGACCAATCAGAGCATAGTGTGCTTTTCAGAAGGAGGGGCTTCATAGAGACAGGAACTAAACAGAGTGTTACTGACAGACTGGGAAGAGAGGAGCCGCAACAATGGAGAATATGAGGAAAATAATCAACATTCAAGCAGGAAAACCTGCTCTAGTAGAGAATGAAAACAAGATAAAAAACTCTTCAAACTTAAATACTTCAGTTTTGTAAAGAAATTCATAATACTTTCAGCAGAAGCCTTTTGATCATAAGGTTTTTATGATCATAAAAGACTTGTTTGCGTGCCTGTGTGTGTGTGTGTGTGTGTGTGTGTGCGCGCACGTGTGTGTGTGTAAACTTTTGACTGGTGATGAATGTAAAGAACTCGAGATGATTTCTGACTGGGCGGCTCAGAGCTGATTTCAGTCTTTCTGTCATGTCGATTATTTAATTTGGTCTTTTGTTGATTTGATGACACATGACTGTGATGTCCTCACTTCTACACACAGTCCAGAATCAGACATGTACAATTAACAATTAACAAATGAACAATTCGTTCATGATTGGCTCATCAGTCATGGCAAAGCTCCCCAAACGAAGCTTTTGTTTGGATCGGCGTCGCACTGATGCTGCTGATGCTTCAATGTCATTCCTCATGCCGTTCATGCATGCATGTCATTAAAATCCAAAAATATGTAAAAATGACAGTATTCATTATTCCCAATCATGTATGAAAGTCAGTGTCATTCCAGTTGCAGTCCAAAGTGTATAAACGAATATTTTGGATGTGCATATTCTCCAAAAATTGCATTTGCACACAGAAATGAGCACGTAATCACCTTTGATTCAGATCTTTGTCTGATTGCAATCAGCAGAGCTTATTCTCCCGCAGAGCAATCCGACAACCTTAAACAAGGCCTTCGCTCGCGAGAGCTTGTTATCCGTCTGCTCTCGACCCGTTCGCTCTGAAAGCAGCGCAGTGTGTGTGTTTTAAGAGCTGTAATATGACTGCAGGGACACTCTAATGACCCACTGAATGAATCTTCATATTGATCACCTTCTCAAACCCTTTTAAACCATCAATACCACTTAAGGTTAAGAACACGTGTGACCTCTGTGTTTCTGTGTTCAGAAGAGCCGGACATCTGGCTGGCAGAAGGTAAAGACACTCACACACACTGTTAAACACCTGCAACGTGATGATCATCTCTTACAGCCTTCCTGAAGCTCATGCATTCGTGTCAAGTTGAACACACACGTGTTTGAAATTGTGAAGAAAGTCACCAGTCTTAGGCTGGTTAATGTGACACACTTATCGAGGACTAATTGCCTTCATGATGAATCTGCACCTGCAACCGAGAAACAGTGCGTTTCACAATCAGTTTATTACTTTAAAACATTTGGAGTTGCACTGCCAGAATGAATCAATGAACGAATTAATGAATGAATATGCAAGATAAAAAAATATTCAATATATTAATTAAATAAATATTTAATAAATCAAATAAATATCTAATAAATTAAACATGTACATAGGCCCCTATGTAATAAAGTACATAAATTAAATAAATATTTAATGAATTAAATAAATATGTAATAAATGACATACATTAAATAAATATTTAATTAATCAAATATATAAATATCCAATAAATCTATCCAATAAATATTGAATAAATTAAATAATTAAATAAATATTTAATAAATATAAATAAATATTTGATAAATTAATTAAATACATATTTAATAAATAAAATAAATACATCTTTAATAAATAAAAATAAATATTTGATAAATTAATTAAATACATATGTTATAAATGTAATAAATACATATTTAATAAATAAAATAAATACATCTTTAATAAATAAAAATAAATATTTGATAAATGAATTAAATACATATGTTATAAATTTAATAAATACATATGTTATAAATTTAATAAATCTATATTTAATAAATACAAATACATATGTTATGAATTAATTAAATACATATGTAATACATTAAATAAGAAATATTTAATGAATTGAATCAATATTTAATAAATTACATTTTTATTTTACAGTCTGTCAGAAAGATGTGTGTGTTGAGCTTTACTCAAGATCTCACGTACAGCAAGCGATCAGAAAGGAAAGAAAGATCACAAATGAAATCTCAGTTGTTTCTCCTCCACACTGAAGGAAACTTTTGCTGAAGACGATTCTCCTAAATGCACATTCATTATAGCTCTATACTCCTGCTGTATATCTATTAACTCATTGTGTGTGTTTTTATTTCTCCTCAGGAATTGTAAGAGCAACAACTGCTACTTCAATAGCCATGTTTTCATCACGTACTTTCGTGCAAATTTTGGGATATTGCATAATAAAGCACATGCGCTCATAATTTAGGTGGATATTTTTGTATCCAATAAGAAAATTGCAATAGAAACACATTTACAGAATAAATTCCTGGTAAAAACTTTGCCTCAACAGACCAGTGGACCAATTACATCTAAAATACTGTTTTAGTCCTTCTGAAACGTGCGAGTCGATGCATGACAGCGTTTATTATTGCATTTCATCTGTGCGCAAGTATTTTATAAAGCAGGAAAAAGAGCTATCCCATGATTCTTTGCTCAGTTTCTGATGTTGTTCTCTTGAACACACGGGACACCTTTCCTGTCAACTAGTTTAGTCTTATTTTAAATCAGTTGTGAACCAGTGCTCTAGACGAGACTCATCTGAGATCTTTCTCTCAGGAGAAACTGTCTGGGACTCTCATATAAACAGTGCTGGGTAAATTAAATTAAATTAATAATTATAATAATTAAATAAAATGTAATAATGTTTTTAATAAATTAAATAAACATAATAAATAAAATAAATAAATATGTAATAAATTAAATATATAAATAAACACTTAATATATAAAATAAATAAATATGCAATAAATAAAATCTATAAATAAACACTTAATATATAAAATAAATGTATATTAAATAAATAAATTAATAAATATGTAATAAATTAAATTAATTAGATCTTTTTATTATAAATTAAATAAACAAATAAACAAATATGTAATAAATTATATATATAAATAAACACTTAATATATACAATAAATTAATATTTAATAAATAAATAAATAAATATTTGATAAATTAATACATATTAAATAAATAAATTATATTTCATAAAGTAAAACATATTAAATAAATAATAAATAAATCTTGAATATTTTTTAAAAATAAATATGTAATAAATTAAATCTATAAATAAACTTAATATATAAAATAAATAAATATTTAATAAATAGATAAATAAATATTTGATAAATTAATACATATTAAATAAATAAATAAATAATATTTCATAAAGTAAAAAATATATTAAATAAATAATATAATGTATAAATATTTAATAAATTAAATGAATAAAACACTGAGCAAGTATTTTATAATGCAGGATAAAGAGCTATTCCATGATCCTCTGCACAGTTTCCGATGTTGTTCTCTCTGAAACAGTGGTTTATTCTCCTCGTGTGTTCTGACTGTGTTGTGATCTGTGCATTTTGAAGTCAGCGTGACAAATTCAGCGCCTGTCCTTGACACACTTCTGCAAGGTGGACACAGTGACCCCATCAGCTGGTGTCCAGTTCCCTGAGGACAGTAAAGCCCAGCGCCACGACCGACCGCATCCATCTTCACGGTCCCCCTTCAAACGCCTTGGGCTCGACCCCTGATAATTCCCCATACGCCTTTGATTAATGCCTGTTTACTTCAGCAGGTCAAACCATTTCAGTTTGAGGAGGGGAGAAATTATGTGAAAGAACAGTGTAATTACTCAGGGCTTCAACCTGCCAGCTTCAGGTGAAAGCACAAAGACTCAGCCAAGCATCTCAACTAATGAGAATATCGAGCCAGAGAGGGAAACATCGAGCGGACGAGCTCTCAGGTATGTGGAAATGTTTCTCTTTTAATTCCTTCAGGAGAAATAAAACAGACCCGATGAGTCTCTGTTCATCATTGCAGTAAGAGTATATAGAATCAAAATGGAGAGCGGTTCAGATCATAGTTGAGTTCATATTGAGACTTGATTGCAGACTGAGCACAGATTGAGACATTGTTGAGATCTCTTCGGAAACTCTAGAGCTTCTCAACCTCTTTCTGTCAACTAGTTTAGTCTTATTTTAAATCAGTTGTGAACCAGTGCTCTAGACGAGACACATCTGAGATCTTTCTCTCAGGAGAAACTGTCTGGGACTCTCATATAAACAAAATAAAAAATGTAATGAATACATATGTAATATATTAAATAAATAAATATTTAATAAATAAAATGTAATAATATAATTATATAAATATCTTTTTATGAATTAAATATCTAATAAATGAATAAATATTTAATACATTAATAAATATTTAATACATTAATAAATATTTATTAAATAAATAATATATAAATATTTAATCAGTCAAATAAATAAATATTAAATTAATAATATATTAATATTTAATGAATTATATTAAATACATATTAAATAATATACTGTACATATTCAATAAGTTAAAATTAATCATATAATTATATAAAAAAATATGAATTAAATATCTAATAAATAAATATTTAATACATTCATTAATAAATATTTATGAAATAAATAATATATAAATATTTAATCAGTCAAATAAATAAATATTAAATAAATAATATATTAATATTTAATGAATTAAATTAATAAATATTAAATACATATTAAATAATATACTGTACATATTCAATAAGTTAAAATTAATAATATAATTATATAAAAAAATATGAATTAAATATCTAATAAATAAATATTTAATACATACATTAATAAATATTTATTAAATAATTAATATATAAATATTTAACCGATCAAATAAATAAATATTAAATAAATAATATATTATTTAATGAATTCAATTAATAAATATTAAATAAATAATATACTGTACATATTCAATAAGTTAAAATTAATAATATAATTATATTAAAAATATGCATTAAATATCTAATAAATAAATATTTAATACATTAATAAATATTTATTAAATAATTAATATATACATATTTAATCGATCAAATAAATAAATATTAAATAAATAATATATTAATATTTAATGAATTAAATTAATAAATATGAAATAAATATTAATTTCTCTCCTATGCACATTGAGACATTCTCTCTCTCTGGAATTCGTCATCCTCTGAACCAGAGCTCTGGATATGAGACATGTCTCAGGAGAAACGGGAGACTCCAGCAAAAGTCCTCCTTAATTTCACTGCTGTCTTGGAGAATCGAGTGAGCTATTAAAGAGTTGTGTTTTTTGTTTCCTGAAGGCTTCTTCCTAACATTACAGTTTCTTTTGACCGTGTTTTAGGATCTCTAGAGGATTGCCCTCGCTCTGAATAAGAGGTCAGTGTGTTTGGAGGCAGGTGAGCAGAAGTGCAAACATCAGTGTGTGTGTGTGTTTGTGGGTGTTTGTTTGTTAAGGAGGCCTTTTGACAGCATTGAGGAGGAGTGAGCGTTACACAAGTCTTCTGTGCCAGTGTGATCACGCATGCATGCCGGTGGGCGTCAGTTATAAAGAAATAAACAAAAAGCTTTCATGTTCTTAAAAAGGTCACGGAGACTCTCTGATATCGACACGTGCTGCTTCTTCACATGATGAGGGTCGCGGGAGGTCATCGCTCAAACCCTCCTGGTTCAAAATGTTTTTGCCAAATGCTTGTTCTCACATGAGAAAGCCACCGCTGATCATCACTGGGACATGTGGCGTCGGTCCTTCTGCGTGTGGGAGTGCATGATGGGGTATGAAGACACAGGACGGCTCATTAGTCCACCGAGGTAAACACAAACACAAAGACACTGGCTGAACATAATGATCTGTTTGCTCTTCATCAGTCCCACACACACACACACACACACACACAGCATCCGCGCATAAGTACTATTTACTGCTGTTTGCTAACAAACTACTAACCCTGAGTACTAATCTTTGGCAGTAACTCGTCTCACACTGTCTTTGCTTCGGGCTGAAATCATTCCTGGAGTCATGCAGTCAGATGAACACAAATCAGCCACAGAAACATGCTAAAAACAGCCTTATTAATGTTGCATTGCAGATACTCGCTCCTTCAGAAAATGTGATTAAGGAAATTAATAAATATCAACGTTAAAACGAGTTCTCACAGACAATGATACAGTAAAAAGGGGGGGAAATGCTATACCAGTTCAAAGGTTTGGGTCAGTCATTTTAATATTATTCATTAAGAACGTATTAAACTGATTAAAAGTGACAGTAAAGACATTTATAATGTTGCAAAATATTCTATTTCAGATTAATGCTGTTCTTTTGAACTGTCTATTCATAAAAGAATCATGAAAAATAACATTTTCCACAAAAATATGAACTGTTTTCAACACTGATAATAGTCATAAATGTTTCTTGAGCATCAAATCATCATATTAGAGTGATTTCTGAAGGATCATGTGACACTGAAGACTGGAGTAATGATGCTGAAAATTCAGCTTTGATCACAGGAATAAATTACACTTTACTGTATATTCACATAGAAAACAGATGATTTACATTGCAATAATATTTCACTGTTTTTACTGTATTTTTGATCAAATAAATGCAGCCTTGGTGAGCAGAAGAGACTCTTTCAAAAACATTAAAACTCTTACCGACCCCAAACTTTTGACTGGACTTTTTCCCACTTCTTTTCTGTAAAATTAAATCTATTAAAGTTTTTCACCATACTGTGCAGTAACAACTCACTGTTTACCAGTTAACTGCCACATGTCACATTACTGTCACAGTTTCCACTGTCACTGTCTTGAATCCATGCATAACTATTGAGGCCACAGAATAACACATTTTATAAGATAATTGCGACTTTTTATCTCACAATTGCGAGTTTACATCTCGCAATTCTGACTTTATCCCTCAGAATTGCGTGTTATAAAGTCAGAATTGCGAGATATAAAGTCAGAATTGTGAGATATAAAGTCAGAATTGCGAGATATAAAGTCAGAATTGTGAGATATAAAGTCAGAATTGTGAGATATAAAGTCAGAATTGCGAGATATAAAGTCAGAATTGCGAGATATAAAGTCAGAATTGCGAGATATAAAGTCAGAATTGTGAGATATAAAGTCAGAATTGTGAGATATAAAGTCAGAATTGTGAGATATAAAGTCAGAATTGCGAGATATAAAGTCAGAATTGTGAGATATAAAGTCAGAATTGTGAGATATAAAGTCAGAATTGTGAGATATAAAGTCAGAATTGTGAGATATAAAGTCAGAATTGTGAGATATAAAGTCAGAATTGCGAGATATAAAGTCAGAATTGCGAGATATAAAGTCAGAATTGTGAGATATAAAGTCAGAATTGCGAGATATAAAGTCAGAATTGTGAGATATAAAGTCAGAATTGTGAGATATAAAGTCAGAATTGCGAGATATAAAGTCAGAATTGTGAGGCGTAAACTCGTAATTGTTATAATGTCCAATTCTAATGTAAAAAAGACTGAGTTTATATCTCACAATTCTGACTTTATAACTTGCAATTCTGAGGGATAAAGTTGCAATTATCTTATCAAATGTGTTATTCTGTGGCGGGATCAAGATTTATTACTTAATACTATATTACTCAATTCTGTAATATAGTTATTACTCTATTACTCTATATTACTCAATTCTGAGATAAAATGTCAGAATTGTGAGATTTAAAGTCGCAATTACCTTTTTTTATTCTGTGGTGGAAACGAGCTTCTACACATAACAGATAATAACAAGTAAAAAAAGATTCAAATAAAAACTGATTTAAAATATGATTTAATGCGGTGCATCAGTAAATGCTCAGCGAAACAGATGTGTCTTTACGTCTGTATGAAGCATAATTCAAAGAGTAATAGAAGGGTGCAAGTGTTGCTGTGTGTCCTTGTGTCTCTGCTGGAGACGTGTGTGTGTGTGTGTGTGTGTGTGTCCTCACCGCTCCTCCCACAGGTGTCCCGGGATCTACAGGTGACCTGGAAACAGGATGATTGATCACATCATTTAAAGGGCTGAGGCGCTGCTCCAGTTTCCTGAATGTTGGCCATGTCCATTTCAATAATCATAAAATTCCAGGCATGATGAGGAGCCCTTTTGAAAAGTGAGTATTGATTATATCCCAAAAATGATATCCCAGCGGAGGATCCCATATGGCACTGAATCATTTCTGTGAGCTTGACTCATTAAAACACAGTTGCTGCTAAACACAATGCTGTTTGCAAGCCTCTTTTGCTTATCTTAAGGAAGATGGTTGATAAGTAAGAGAGACTCTTGATGTGTTTATTTATAATAATGTGCAGTGATGAAATAAAAAAAAATGAACTTTTATCCTGTTTTCCAGTACAAATATCTAAACATTCTTAAATCACAATATGTTTACTTAAAATGAGTGAAGATATTAAATCCTATTTTCTGAAAAATGTAAATGAAGTGAGTATGTGCTTAAAACAATAACAAATATCTGTCATGGGGTCAGAAAAATAACCCTGTTTTATTTAGTCCTTGTTTTAAGCACAAACTCACTTCATTTTAAACAAATATTCAGAAAACAAGACTTGAATTTATCATGATTAAGAATATTTAGGTATTTTTACTGGAAGAAAGACAAAAATACAAAGTAAGCAAATCATTTGCATCATTTTTTGTCACGCGTGACCTTTCAACGTGATTACGTAATGTGTGACACATCACAGCTAGTGCAAGACCAGCATTTGTGGCTAACAACTATATAAATGTTCATTTTTGTTATAAACTGACCAATGGTTTGTCTAGATGAGACTCTTATTCCTCGACTGGATCGTGTCGAGACTTTGAAGCTGCACTGAAACTCACATCTGGACCTTCGACCCGTTGGACCCCATTGAAGACACTATATGGAGAACATCCTGGAATATTTTCATCAAAAATCTTCATTTCTTTTCCACTGAAGAAAGAAAGACATGAACATCTTGGACGACGTGTGTGTGAGTAAATGATCAGGAAATTTGAATTCTGAAGTGAACTACTCCTTTAAATTTAGTGTAAAACTAGTGAAAAGTAATGAAAGGAATATGCCATAGTGTTTTCTGTAGTGAAAGCAGCTCTTTCCTCTCGGATGCGGCTCATTTTGCCCCGGTTACCCAGCAGACACACGGCTCAGCGCCGTTACTGAGCAACTTTTAAATGCTCCAATTATGTAAATTACACAGCGATTACTTATCATGATTACAGTAATGGCGAGGTGAGACGGCTAGCATATTTTGCATGTTAATGGTCTCTGTCTGGTTTTCCAGTGCGCTGAGTCACTCGGTGACGAGCCGTAAATCGATATTTTGACTTTCGCCGTTGGATTTCTTTTTTCTTTTTTTGTCTTACAGGAGAAATGCCGTAATGGAGGTGGACTGTAAATAAGCGGAAGGCCTTCTTGACAAATGAATCCATTAACATTTCCCTGTGTCGCCTGGCAAGGAGACTTGCCGTTTATGGGGCAGAAATAGCAGGCCTGTAAATCTGAAGATCCACGCGGACGAAACCGGCCCATGATGCAGCGCTTTATCTGCCTCTCAAATGGCATCTTTATCTGCCTAAATTAAGTTTTGATTCCTTGCCACATACGGTGCCGCAAATCACTTTTAACGCTGATATGAAGAGCGGCACTAAAGTCGGCCTGTGGCCATGAAAACCTTTTTATTTTGCAGCATCCTCTGTTGTTCCCGGCCGGATTTAACCCCTGCGGCTCTGCTTATTTCCAATGCATAATCTATCATGGGAAAGGGCGGAGGACGCTCTGAAAAGGGATTGAGACAAGGTTTATGGGCAGAATAAATTTCCAATTTAAATTTGATTTTAGCACCGTGTGTCAAAGAAGGATTCCCTGACTTCTGTTTCACTTCATAACACCAGCCTGAACTCCGAGACGCCGAGATTGATGGAGTTTTTTTTTCCAAGGACGCCCATCATTCACTCAGACGGTTAATGTCTTTGTTAAGGGAGGAGAAGAGCTGTCGCACCGATGACTGACAGGCCTTTCATCATTAGCGAACGCTGACTGACAGTTTTGTGGGAAAAGCATCATTGAGTTCTGAGAGCTGAGTTTATGTTGAGTTTGCGGTTTAACTTTGATTCTCAAGCGGTTTGTCATCAGGGTTTAGATTTTACATCAACATGCTGCCATATTAGAAGGTTCAGTATCAGAAGAACATCAACATTAATGCATTATTATTACAGTTTGTTCCAATTGCTAACACACAATTTTGCAAACTAGGCTGGTTTTATCAAAACACTGAACACTGTTCACACAACCACACACCCAAACTGCAAAATACACTGAAAAAAATGATTAGTTGAATTTAATACAAAAATGTATCGTAACTGGTTGCACACAATTGATTTTAGCTACATTTAAACAAATCGATCAAGTTCAACTTAATGCATTTGTTTAAATGTTGCTAAAATCAATTGTGTGCAACCAGTTACGATACATTTTTGTATTAAATTCAACGAATAATTTTTTTCAGTGTATCGAATATATCCTGCAAAATGAAGCACTGCAACCAAAACTACATATAGCATTATCAAAATCAAACTTTTGCAGGAGATGACACACACTTCATTCATATTAGCAGATTTTTGCTCTGTTGGGCATCATGAAGAGCACGCTCATATTAGTTCAAATTGTAGAAAATTCTTCAGATTGTTCACATGCAAAGAAATATTTGCAGACACACACACACACACGCTGTTCAAACACTTATTTTTTTATTTTTCACCAAACGAGTCAGTGCAACATATGCACAGCAGAAATATTTACATTGGACTGAACAAAAATATGCTCACAAACAACAGTAAACTGAAATAGACTGAAGTGTTACAGTTTTTCTCGATTGTTTACACACATTTTCTGAAAGCATGCCTCATATTCTCAGAACTCTACACACAAATCAAAAAACACACACACAATGGGCAAAACCCCTCAATTCTCCTGCAAAATGAAACTTTACATTCAAAACAATGTTATTTCTTCTCAAAATGGTATTTTGCTTTCAAATGACACACACAAACCATCATATGAATAGACATTTATAAGAACCAGCTGAACACTGATGTGCTCAATGTAAAATGTTGCACTTACTACAGACAGTACATACATAAGTGTGTTGTAAAATATTTGAGAATATTGTTTTTATACTCAGAACACACAAATACACGGTAACAAATACATTTTATTTTTCCCACAAAAACAATGTACACAGTGTACATCCCAACCAACACAAAGTTGTACATGCAGTGGTCTACATACAAAACAACAGGAGAATTGACTGTATACAGTTACAGTAAAAAATATATTAAAAAATCCAGTGTTGGCATCCATTGCTCCATTGAAGAGCTCACCTGTTGCCCTTTATGCTAAAGCTCTGGGGCCGTATTCACAAAGAATTTTAAGGCTAAAAGTAGCTCCTAACTGGCGAATTTAGGAGCAACTCCTAAAAATAATGGGCGTGTCTCTCGTAACTTTAGGACTCCTAATTTTTTTGACTAAGAGTAATTCACAAAGCATTTTAGCCCTAAAAGTAGCACCTAAGCCTGGGACAGCTTAAAAGAAGTCGAGAGGACTCCTAACTCACTAAGACCTTCACAAACCGCTTTTTGTGGCATTTCACGTTTTGAAATGCGTATGCGGCGGCTACAGGAGCTTCCAATCGCGAGGGAACAATTTAGCATTGTAGGCATAACTAGGGATGCAATAACGCCACCAACAACAAGCAAAACTAGGCTACTCATTGCATGTAAACTAATTGTAACGTTTGATTGTGAATCAAATTAAAATGTTCTTCTCTTTGCAAACGTAGGCAGAGGCATATAGTGACAGATTAAATCAATAATGTTGCAAAGATATTGCATCAATCCATATGTTTCATTAGGCTACTAGGTTATTTGTTTTGCCTTACTCTTTATTCATTTAGGCTATTTATTCAGTTATTCATCATCTTCTGTCCTTCGCACTACTTGTGTAGCGCACGCATTCTCAGACCTGTCACCTGTCACTCATCATCGTAGGGGAGGAGTTTGGAATCATTCCCGCGTTACAATCTTCTTCTTCTTCTCTAATATTAATGGCGGGTCGCAACCAACTTTTTCAGGTGCATACCGCCACCCGCGTTACAATCATCAGCCAATCAAGGTGGTCACTTCAGTCAAGCTCGTGCATGAGTAATGACGTCATCCATAGCAACGAAGACTCACTCTTAGTTTAGGAGTTGTCATTTTTCTTTACTAAGAGTAGGTCTGAAAGGCGTTGTGAATAACTTTTAAGAGAAAACTCCTAGCTAAAATCTTTTAGTGCAATTTAGGAGTACTCCTAGTGGTAAGATAAAATGCTTTGTGAATACGGCCCCTGATTGCTAATTGTAAAACTGTGCGAGGTGTTTGCCCATGTGATGAGTCAGTGTGCATATTTGAATGGCAGTGTGTTCCTTGTGAAAACAAGAGATTTTCTGCATGAAAATTGTGCCAAAAGCAGAGAATTGTGTGTAGTGTTTTGAAAAAAGTGTGTTTTAGACCTGCAGTTTGAGTGTAAAGCAGGAATTGTGCTTGTAGTTTAGCAGAACTGGTTCAGGGGGTTGGTGCATGAGTTACATGTTGTGGTCATTGTGTCTCAAGTACCAGTATTTGTGTGTACACAATTGAGAAAAATTGTAACAGTTAAGCATTGAGGTGTTTGGTCAGGTGACACGTGTATCGGCCAATCAGATCATGGAGTGTTGTTTTGAACGGCAGTGTTTTGAAATGGCAATCATGTGACTTTGTCAAATTTGTTGTGTGTTACGCAGAGAACCGTGTTCAGTGTCACGGGTGTGTGCAGGCGGAAGAAGGTGAGGAAGGCAGAGCGCTTCAATGCAAGAGTTTAATTCCAAAATATAATCCAAAAAGGTATGAACAGGCAGAACACACTCTGCATACAACTAACAGCCGACAAGGACAGACTGAACAGAGGAATACACTCTGTGTGTAAATACACACAGCTGAACTGAAAACAGGTGATACAAATGAAGGTAATTAACAAGACACAGGTGATACAAATGAACTAATGAGGGTAACCAGGGAAACAGATGAGCTAATCAGAAAAACAGAAACACAACACTGACAGTAACGTGACATTCAGTGTGTTTAAAAAGTGCCATTTTGAATTGCAAAATGTGTGTAAAGCAGAAAATGTGTTTAGACTTTTGGAGACCTGAGAAGAGGTTTTGCTCTTGTGTGTGTCAGTGTAAATAACTGTGCTGTGCGTGTCAGTTTAGTGTGTTAGCAACTGGAAAAAAAACTATTATTTGTCCAGCCAACATGTTTATCCTTGTTGCATGTGAGCTTATATTTGATGTGGTCTGGGTTGAACCGAATTGATTTGAAAAACGACACTATTGTCTTAATTTGTTGTCATAATTTATAATCTTTACACAGTTATTGACCTGAACTGAATCAACACTGAACTGAACTGAGTTTAATAATGACAATAGTCTGCCTATAGCTGAATTCAACTAGATTTGAAGAAGTTTGCATCACTGATTCGGTTATTTTCCTGCTGCTTTGAAACAATCTGTATCGGATGAAACTATAGAAATCACCTAAAGTTGACTTGATGTTATTATTTTCTTGTTCTGATTTGATGAATTTGCACCCCAAAACCTTGGAGTTTAACCGGACGCACACAACCTTAGACATTTAAAACCTGATAAGTGCATTTCATCAGAACCCATTTCTGGATTTGAGACATGGCGCATCTATTTGTTCACTGTTTCTGCTATTCTTGTCTGATTAATATCAGCCCAATTAATTAAAGCATAATGGATTCTTAACAGTTTTACCGCCGTATCAATAAAAAAAACTCCCTTCTGCTAAATGGGGCATATGCAAAGAGCACTAAATGCCTTATTTATGCATGAATGTCAGGACCATCTGAATTAATTCAGCTTTATCCCTCTTAGGTCTGCGGCAGCCATTAGTTACTGAAGAACTGGACGAGCTTATGTGACATTACAATGTGCTTTCGGTACAGAATTTGTTAAAGGGCCATTCGCTTGAAATATCTGCACTGACAGTAAAATACCAACCAGAGCCATTAGGTTTGAAGCCAAATCAATCTCATACTTTAAAAGAGAAAAAATACTACAGTGTCTCACAAAAGACAAAAACCTGGCCTTGAGCATCAGTCGTGGAAATACGTACGCCCGCCTTTATAATAACATGCATCTTTATATTAAGAGTAAAGTCTTAATTTTGCCCTCCATTCAGTCTTTCCTTCACTTCTGTTATATCTCAGTAAATCAAACCTCTTCACATGATTACCTGTAGGTTAAAATAAACCCACAGTATTTCATGGAAATGATTCTACAAGCACTTTATAGCAACTTTCCCAATTCCCGATTTTAACTTTAATACTGTGAAGCAAATAAAAAAAAATCTATATTCTCATGCACATAACTGCATTTACCAAGCATTGTGAATTAGCATAATAATATACAGGCAAAGAAAGACTATAATCATAGTTTGGTTCAGTTTGAATCTGTTTCCAGGAGTAATAGATAATGTTCTCTCAGGCCCATCAGCAAATAAAAAGCAATTTCTCTCCCGCTGGTAATTCAAAGTGAAATGCCACGAGATGTCAGATTCTCACCGAGATTATTGTTCAACCCATAGAGAACAAGACCTCACTATTCTCAGATCTCACTATTACTGCAGTTCATTCACAGCACTTGATGTAGTTTCTCATGAGGCTCATTTACCCCTGTTCTAATGCTGAGAATTAAAATGAAAGATAATCATCTGTCTGTCTGAATGGATGTGATTGTACAATCTTTGTAGTTTGGTGTGATCTTTTAATGTGTTTGAGCTACTTACCAAGGCTGCATTTATTTGATCAAAAATACTGACATATTTTTACAATTTAAAATATCAGTTTTCTATGTGAATATATAGTGTAATTTATTCCTGTGATCAAAGCTGAGTTTTCAGCATCATTACTCCAGTCTTCAGTGTCACATGATCCTTCACAAATCACTCTAATATGATGATTTGATGATCAAGAAACATTTATGATTATTATCAGTGTTGAAAACAGTTGATATTTTTGTGGAAACATACATTTTATTTTTCAGAATAATTTGATGAATACGATAGCGTTTTATTTGATATATGTTTTAGTAACACTGTCTTTACTGTCACTTTTAACCAGTTTAATGTGTCCTTGCGGAATAAAAGTATAAATTTCTTTTTACTTTTGAACGGTAGTACATGTATATTGTTAAACAATATAAAAAACACATATACATACATATATTTACTGTAAGTCTTGATATGTCCACAAAAATGTCTTAAAAATGTGTCACAAAGAGTCCACCTTTAAGGGCAACCAATTCAGTCCATCGTCACGCTCGATCTAACCAGCAGTAATGAGGGATTACAGTCCAAACAACTCTGTAGAAGTGGAAGAATAGAGAGAGGTTGCAGGTCTTTACAGGGAAGAGTAAGGAGAGGAAATGATGTCACGGCGTGTCACTTCTGGTGCCGAATGAGCGCGGTGGGTGACATTAGTCTTGGAGACTCTGTACATGTTCTTTTCCCAGCTCTTTCGGGGGCTGTTTTTCTTTCTGGGCCGGGATGGGAATAGGTCATCAAAGTGGGTTCATAAAAACGGCCCCCAAAAAAAGAGAGATATTACAGAGCTGAACCCCGGGGCGAGAGCGAATTAAGTCTATCTGAGCTATTGTTGCTGTTTGCTGACTGAGACCTCTGACATTTTGATATTACTTTGGAGAATTGTATCATTTCAAAGTTGTAAAGCTAAAAAAAAAAAGAAAATCTTGACATAAAAGATATATGTTGTTTTTTAAGAGATGAACAACATGCGGCACAGTTTAATGCTGGCTCGGGATGCAGTGTTTTTCTGCCCTGTATTGTTCCACTGTGGCCAAACAAAAGGATAGTTTGACCATACACTGTAAAAAAAAGCTGTTTAATTTATGGTAAAAAAAAAAAAACCTGGCAGAAAGTTACTGTAAAAATATGGTAGCAACATTTTAGGTTTTGCAGATTTAAATAAAATTTACAGTAAAATACCGTATTTCACCAGTGATCCCTGACTGGTAAGGGGTTAATGAAATACGGTATTTTACTGTAAATTTTATTTAAATCTGCAAAACCTAAAATGTTACTAGCTCCTTTTTTTACCTTGCCTGACTGTATATGCAGGTATTGGGAATTTTGACTGCTCTTTCTCTGCAATTATTGTGATTCTTCCTAGCTTCCGTGCCTCTTCCCCTCCTCGAGTCAAACGGGTGCGCGCATTTAACCCCTTCCCAGTCAACCCCAATTTTGGCAAGTGCTGCATACATGAAATGCCCAAAATAAAAAGGTTACTGCTCATAAGTAATTCTGAATAGAAACATAACACACATACATTTAGAAAGCCAACACTTGAGAGTTTATAGTTCAAGACTCAAAATTAACCAGACTGTTATTAATATTGAGATATATAAGCTCAAACATATTTTGAACTAAAAGGCAGGGTCGGCAGCTTTTTGCAAAACATTTTTTTTTCCAAATTTGTTTAAACTGTCTTTATATACCAATACATAATTAAAATGTAAGTACTCTGAAAAAGAGAGTATAAAAATTGAGTGTCTGTAGTCCTCTCAGGGCTGCAATAAACACAGCTACTTATTTCCATTCTGAACGAATGAAATGATTGGCTGGCCGACTGTCACTCTCCCTCGCTACCATGGCTACCACCCCTGCTGCTACAGGAGCTGCCCACATGTGCGCACCCGTTTGACTCGAGGAGGGGAAGAGGCACGGAAGCTAGGAAGAATCACAATAATGGCAGAGAAAGAGCAGTCAAAATTCCCAATACCTGCATATACAGTCAGGCAAGGTAAAAAAAGGAGCTAGTAAGGTAGAAAGGTAGGCTACTTGTCACCGGAGTGTAACGTTAGTCCTCATCAGAGCCAACACTGCTTTCATCGTGGAAGCTCTTACATGCAAAACTCCGTATATGTTATGAATCTTACATGAAATTCACCTTCATCACAGTGTAACTGATGGTAATGGGAAAACGTGTATCAATGCAACCTGTTTTTAGCTTTGCCTCATGTTACTAGCTCGTTACCGAATATCAAACTCAATATATTTTAAACTTTACCAGTAAGTAGCAGTGAGTACTAACAGCCATGTTAGTTGTTTATATTCATAATGATAAAGTTATAGGTATTTTATTACATGTGATTCTGACATGATGTCACTACATGCGCTGGCAAACGCATCCTCCTCCAGCTGAGCGGTCGGCGTCGCGCGTTCATGTGTTTTGGGGGCGTGACTTTGGGAGGAGCCCAGAAGGGAGGGGGTGGGAGCGAATGGAAATAAGTAGCTGTGTTTATTGCAGCCCTGAGAAGGACTACAGACACTCGATTTTTATACTCTCTTTTTCAGAGTACTTACATTTTAATTATGTATTGGTATATAAAGACAGTTTAAACAAATTTGGCGAAACGTTTTTTTTAGAAAGATCCTGCCTACTCCGCCTTTAACTGATATAATGTTAATTTACCAACCTATTGAAATACTAATATCTGCTTTGAGCCTTTGTGATACACTGACAACCACCAATCACAGTGGTGATGAGAGTCACATGATCAATCACAAGTAAGTTAAGAAAGTTGATATTAATATATAGAAGGTGCATAATGTCATTCACACACGCACTAAACACCATCATGGTAACACACATGACATTTAAAAAATGCAATGAAAACTATGAAGAAACAGTTATTTAAACGAAAATACAAGCGTCACGCAGGGAATTCTGGGAATGTCAATTTACATTTTTTTTCACTGTAAATTATACAATGACTTGTTCTTTTTCACTTCCAAAAACTGTAAATCCAGCGGTATTTTACTGTAAAACTATATATACGGTTAGATCTATCACAGTTATTCTCCGTAGCATTTTTACAGTCTTTTACCGTTAAAATCACGACCATTTTTACAGTGCAGATTCGACTGCATGCTGACGGAAAGTCATGGAAAAGCCTCGGAAGACGCTTTACTTGGAATTCCATGTATGAGATTACACTGGAGGCCACCCATGATGTTCAACCACTACACAAGTAAATGGGTTCTCTTAAGTTGTCACTCACCAAGATTAAAGGCGGTACAGAAGAACTGTAAACAGCATTAACTCCGTCGGTAAACATTATACAATCGCATAATATTTACAGAGGTTGTTCGCGTAGAAAATGTGAGGATGCATAAATCAAATGGAAAAACATGACAAGCGTGTGTCTTTAGTGACCATGCATCCTATGTAAAACTGTAACTGAACTCTGTTTACTTCACTGGCCCTTTAGCAGACGCTTCATCACGTGACTCGGCCGGAGAGACCCGAGGTGAAGAGTCTCGCTCCAGGAGGACACAGACGCTTCATCACGTGACTCGGCCGGAGAGACCCGAGGTGAAGAGTCTCGCTCCAGGAGGACTGGAGGTTCTGGATCACTTCAGACTGAGGTTGAACCCGCTCGGATCCTGAACCGTTGAGACATGACATCATCATGCGTGCACATGCAGAGACTTGGTGTGAGAACACCTGCAGACTCTGATCACACACACTCTTATCATGAGCTCAGACCACGACAGGCATCGATCTGCAAGCTCACTTCAGTTACTAACCAGTTTTGCAAAATAAAGAAATAATATATATATATATATATGTGTGTGTGTGAGAAAGTGTGTGCCTGTGATGTGTGTAGCTGTGTGTGTGTGTGTGTGAGAGTGTGTATGTGGGTGTGTGTGTGTGTATGTATATGTGAGTGTGTGTGTGTCTGTGTGAGATAGAGTGTATGTGGGTGTATGTGTATATGTGAGTGTGTGTGTGTATGTGCCTGTGTGTGTGTGAGAGAGAGTGCGTGTGTGTGTCTGTGTGTGTGAGAGTGTGTATGTGGGTGTGTGTGTCTGTGTGTGGGTGAGAGTGTGTATGTGGGTGTGTATGTGTGTATATGTGAGTGTGTATGTGGGTATGTGAGTGTGTGTGTCTGTGTGTGAGAGAGTGTGTGTGTGCGGGTGTGTATATGTGAGTGTGTGTGTGTGTGTGTGTGTGTGTGAGAGAGTGCATGCTTGTGAGTGTGTGCGTTCGACTGTGTGTGTGAGAGAATGTGTGTGTCTTTGTGTGTGAGAGTGTGTATGTATATGTGAGTGAGTGTGTATGTGGGTGTGTGTATGCATGAGAGAGATTGTGTGTGTGAGAGTCATGACATCATCATGCATCATAAGTGAGACTTGATGCAAGAACACCTGCAGATAGAGACTGATGTCGACTCTTATCACACACACACTCTTATCACGAGCTCAGGCGACGTCGGCGTGGATCTGCAGGATCACTTCAGTTATCATGGTTTGTGGTTTTCTTCCTGTCATAACTATCGATCATGCCTTCTGACAACAGAGCGTGTTCTGGGCAATTAGCAGCGCTGGATGAATAACAGGAGGCCAGTGATAAGCAAAGCAAATGTAGTTAAAGGTTTTGTTGATTAGATTCGAGAGAGGTTTGTGTTCCTCTTGTTTACTCAGTGTCATGGATCAGAACCAGGAGTAAAACATTAACTACAATAAAGTCATTTCCAAACCTCCCTGTGTGGGTTTAAGAAAACACTGACCATGGAACATTTCTCTCCATATACTAACCATTTATTCAAAATAAAGAAAGAATATACTGTATATTATATATGTGTGAGTGTGTGTCTGTGTTTATATGTAAGTTTGTATGTGTGTGAGTGTGTGTGTGTCTGTGTTTATATGTGCGTTTGTATGTGTGTGAGTGTGTGTCTGTTTATTTGTGCGTTTGTATGTGTGTGTCTTTGTATGTGAGTGTGTGTGTGAGTGAGTCAGTGAGTGTGTAATTGTGTGTGTGTGAGAGTGAGTGTGTAAGAATGTGTGTGTGAGTGTGTGAGAGAGAATGTGTGTGTGTATGTGTGAGAGTGAGTGAGTGTGCATGTCGGTGTGTGAGAATGTGTGTGCGAGAGAATGAGTGTGTGTCTGTGTGTGTAAGAGAGAGTGAGAGAGTGTGTGTGTGTGTGTGTGTGAGAGAGAGTGTGTTAGTGTGTGTGTGTGTGTGAGAGAGAGTGTGTGTGTGCATGTGGGTGTGTGAGAATGTGTGTGTGAGTTTATGTGAGAGTGTGTGTGTGTGTGTGTGTGAGAGAGAGAGAGAGAGAGAGAGAGTGTGTGTGTGTGTGTGTGTGTGTGTGTGTGAGAGAGTGTGTGAGTGCGTATGAGAGTGTGTATGAGAGTGTGTGTGAGTGTGTATTGATATATCACACACACACATCCAAGGTTAACACCCGCTCCGCGCGCCCGCACCTGGTTTTCTTCACACTAGACTCGGAGCGCGTCCGGATTGGCTGGAGCGCCGGTGTCTCGCGCGGGGATCGCGCGCCTCTTCAACTCTCCATCAGAAGGCGGGGAGCGCGCGCTGGAGGAACTTCAACTGACAGACGCCGATCCTGAACATGAACTCACCTCAGGAGAGCTGATCTTTTTTTTTTACCTGTCTACGGCTAATTTCGCGAAGCCTTGAGAGAAAACTGCTCAGAAGAGGAGAAACTGAGGATATTTAATCCCAAACATATGTGTTTGACGGGCGTTGGTGGCCGCTGTCTGTCAGAAGAAGAGTGCGCTGAGGTAAAAACCAACGGATTCAACCAATATTTCCCCCGCAAATAACCGACTCTCCGCTACAGTCCGTGGTTTTGCTATAAACAACACCTATATCTGATTATTTCACCTGACGGCGGATTTTTGCCTTGTTTCGACTGTTTATATGATGGGAAGAAGTAAAAAGACTGCGAGAAGAGAACGAGGCGGATCGGGATTCTTACCTCAGATGGTCACTGTGTTGATCTTTAGTATTTTATCGCTTATCAACATCGGTGCGGCTCAAGGTAAGAAAACCCTTTTAGTATTTGTTATCCACGAACGGCAGGTGAAATATCGATCTGTATCGCTGACTGGAAGTTTGCTGCATGAGCGAGATAAAGTTCCGTTAAATTATTGGTCTGATAACTTGCAAGATTTGCGGATGAAAAGTTGTTAAACAGATCCATCTTTACACGGACGTGCTAATCAACTTCGATACTGTCTGGTTTCAGTGAATAATGAGTCTGTGGGGAAATTAATTCAGTCAATCATTTTGCTTAGATAATCAAATTTAATATTTCACGCCAGCGGGAATTGATCGTTTTTGTCTCATGTGTAAATTCCGCGATTCTGTGTTGGAATAATTTATTAATCCATTTGCGCAAGATCAGATTTGTTTACACACTCTAAAAAATAGTCAACCTTGGACAAACCCAGCCACATTTAATTTAAAAATGTGTATATATTTGTCCGTTGAAACAACCCAGCATTTTTTAGAGTGTATATCTGTTCAATAATAATATAATCTAATATTATTATCAATGTTATTCCTTTGGTTGCTGTTTATTATTGTTGATATGAGTATAAGATTAAGATCTTGGTTATGTTTGAGCCAATATTGCCACAGTTGTTTTAATCTCTTTATATTGAATATCATATATGTGGATGATTGACATTTGGTCTTAATGTTAGGTATGAGCTCATAGTGAGGTCATTACTTGAGAAAACTTTGTGTTCTGCTCTCCTGTGCGACTGAACTGAAGCTGGAGTGTGTTTGAGGCACAGTAGACATGAGCACAACGACGTTTGTTAAATGTGTCGTTGTTTATGCGCAGACACTGACCTTCCCGAAGCGCTTATCGTGCTTGTTAATGTCTTTAGTCCTGTTATGAAGGCTGAAATCTTTTTACAGGGCATTTGTGTTGTGCTTTCTGCTTTTAAAGGATAAGAGTATTTAATCTGAGGTGATTTTCAAACGGATCTCTTTTGCTGTAAATCGGTGATCACATGCTGTGTTTTTTGTGTTTAGTGTATATATATATATATATATATATATATATATATATATATATATATATATATATATATATATCAAAGTTTAAATATGCTTCGTTAAATTCATGCATATAGAGTGTATTTCAATGGGTCACTGAGTTCCAGTTGATTATGTCGAGGATTTCAAGCTTTTATCCACGTAAAAGCCTCCAAACGTGATGCAAATTTTATACATCATAATATGATGGGATTTTGTTTGCATCTACATTAAAAAAAATATTAAGTATGTCCCCAACTCTATAGGGTCCCCCAAGTGAATCTCTGCCATATGAATAATTAAACTCTCGACTTAAGATATTTTATATTATAGGTCATTTTACGGCACTAATTAATTAATTAATTTATTTTTGGTAATATTTTGAGGAAATCAGAGAAACAGGGAAAACTGTATTACTTGCATATCAAAATATCACTCATGGCCTCATTCTGTGAAAATGGTGCTGTTGGCATTTTGTATTTATGAAGTGTTTGAATTGACAATTTACCCAAATTCCCTGTTTCTATTAAGAGTAAAATAAATATTTATTTGGATTATTTTGTTATTGACTATTTCTGCTGTATTTTCAGAGATGCTGTATTTTGATTGCATTAGAATGAACTAATTAAACGCATTTTCCTCCGGGCACAACATGGTGAGTTAAAAGTGGTTTCTCATCATCGGTGAAGACGCTTTCAAGTTTGTGTTTGTGGCATATCTCAGATACGCCAGTGCCCACGCCGTGAGCCTTCTTAAACGTGTCCGTTCGGTGCAGTGGAGTGTTGGGACTCCATTAAAGGGATTTCGCTGAATAATTGTTGAGTAAGTGAACAGGCAGCCATGTTTCTGACACGAAAGGATGGCACAAAGACCTGAATCTCCTCCGAGCGGTGTTCGACATTGACTTTAACCCTCCCTCAGTGGTTTACATGCAGTTATGGACTGGATTCAACTGATCTTGTAGTTTTTGACATCATTTTATTTGTTTCAACAACAATCAACAAACAAATTCACACAACAACACAACCAACAACACAGCATACATACAGACATTGTGCTTTTACATTGTGTGTGTATATAAATAAATAATAGAAAGAATAACATCAGTAAATCATACACTCTAAAAAATCCTGGGTTGTTTCAACACAAATTTGGGTCAAATATGGACAAACCTTGCCATTGGGTTACATTTTTAAATAACATTTTTAACCTAATTGTTGAGTTTGTCAATATTTGACCCAAATTTGGGTTAAAACAATCCATCATTTTTTCTTGACCCAAGCATAAGTTCGTCCTCTAACAGTTATTATTGGTTTTGAAGATAATTTATGACAGTGAACTTAGACCTGGAGCCCCTTAAATTAAGTCTTATTTTTTCCAAACTTAGGAATTGTAAACCATCTCTGGCCCACTGTTTAAAAGCCAATTAATTAAAATTAAGTGTTTTTTTCCACACACACAATGTCAAAGATGGCGCATTTATTCTGTTCTATTCTAACTTATTATTATGTGCAAAAGTGCTATTTGTGTTGCATGCTTCAGGCTCGCACTGCAGTTCCAAAAACGTCAGGAATCAGATTGTTAGAAACCCTATCCAGTCTAGCGAAACCTCCCTGGACAATTGTGCATAGTTAATGAGGAACACGGAAAGGATGAGGAAAAACTATCCTGCTCCAGTGTCTGAAGGGCATCGCAGGATGACATAAGCCCGATTCCAAAAGCCCTCGGAGGCCAATGCCATCGACTCTGATGGGAACACGAACCAAGTCTCTTCGTGTCCATTAAGAAGTCGATATTTAGGGAGAACATTGTTTGCGACTAATTAATGGCCCATAGGTTTTTTGGATACTAATGAGCTACACGTTTCCGGTTCACATGGGGATCTTTTTAGTGCTCGGAGAACCGGCCAAAAGTATAGTTTCAGCTATTCTGCGTGAAAAAAATAATTCCCTCGCACTCCTTTTCTCTCCTTATCCACCTATTTTTCACTGTCGATGCACTTGTTTTAATTAAGTGTGTGCATTCCCATTCGTCCCGGTGTTCTCTTGGCCCTTTCGATGAGGAGAAGAGAGCGATAAAGAGCAAGTGCCTGACTCAAGTACAGTAAAATCACTGACATCTCCACCACAAGTGCCTGAATATGAATAAGAGGCGACTGTGAATGTCAAGAGGGAGCGAGGGGGATAAAACCGAGCTTCCCGACCCTGAGAACCCTTGACAATACTTAAAAGACAATCTTGTCATCCTCCTTAACGGAAAAAGGCCGTGTGGATTCGGAGGCTGAAGTAGATCGGCTGTCGTTTTGAAAATGCAGACCCTTTGTTGATGAAAGCAGAAGATCCCAAATGTGCATAATCCATTCTTGTACATTTGTTTTCATGCACGCTTTTTTTTTTCATCCATATCCATATCCATATGCAGTGCTCTATCCTCTTTGTAGGCACACAAAAGCCTTGTTTGTTCTCTCATACACATAATTACCGTTTAAAAACGGTGCGTCAAAGCGTGAGTTCACTTTTTCCATGTCCGTCCTCTCACTCTCTGTGTTATGTGTCCTCTGAGCTTTGTTTATGAATGCCTAATGGTATTATTGGTATGAAACTTATTTTCAATGCTCAAAAAGCATAAAAATTCAGTGTAAGTGAGAATGTTATTGCGATCATCATTACTCTAACCGCTTCCCTCATTGCCTAACGGTCGGGTCTCATGGGCGCTACTAAGGTTACAGTCATCATGGTTTGTTCTCCAAATACGTTTGGAAACACAAAGAGAGCATTGTGCACCGAGCGGCTACTATAGTATGACCCGGTGCCACCGTATATCGTAATTCCCTCAGGATGCAATGATGTAGAGCGTTTCAGAGAGCGTTTTTAGTTGGAGAAAATGAGATCTAACACAGTCACGTGCTAGTGAAGGTAAGGTCGAGCCAAACGGTGCGTCATCAGAAACTTCAGCATTACATGCTGTTTGTTGGCCTTCCCCCGTGCTGAGGATATTTTTCCGTGATAATTGCTGTGAAAGTCGTGCTGAGGTTGCAGCTCTTTTCTCCTGACGTCACGTCGCGCTCTGGCTGTGTAAAAAGATGTATTACAGTATGCGCTCCGCATTGTCTACGGCGAATCGCGGCGTATCCAGCTGTGCAAGTAGGTGAGCGAGCAAAGTCACGGCAATGACAGACTCTATCCGTTGCAAAAAAAGAGGAAAAGCGAACGGGGAGAGGAGTGAGTGCAATTAATCACACACTGTCACCCTGTAAACTACAGGGGAAGCATCAAAGTGCAGCACTGGGTTCTATTATCAGTCCATTAGTGAGAGACTTCAAGCATTGCACTGCAGAAGTGACCGACCTGTCTGTCAACAGATCTCTTTTATAAAACGACTCTGCCGCACCGCGCGCTTGTGCAAACCTGACGTATTCTTGAATATGGAGTGATGCTACGCTTCTCTTCTAATGTAATGAGTCACGTTCTTGAAATCCAAACCCAAACGCTCAAAGCCTCTTTGTTTTCCACTTACAGAAAGGCTGCTGCTCGGAGAATCCTCAGTGTCCAATTATAGCTGAGGATCAGAGAAATGTAATTTACAGTCGCTGCTCCTCATGGAGAGGGTAATTGTGATCAGGAAATGGAGAGAGAGCGATGAGAGTTATTACCAGTCAAGGGGTTTCACTCAGGGCAGTTATGGAGAGGAGAGTGACGCCTCTTTTTACAGTTTTGAAGTATAGAGTTCGGTCTCATGGGAACGGATGACGCCCGGCCGTAAATGTGCACGACCACATACTGGCCCTGCTGGTGTTCGGCGCCAGTGTCCGACCACGCAAAACGCTCAGACGTAACATTTTGAAGTGTGTCATTTTTCTGAGCTGTACTTTCGTTCGGCTTCGAAATGTAGAAATTGCTTTCCAAAATGAAGTTAAAAAGAAATGGCAAGGAAAGGCCCGTTCACACCAAGGACAATACATATAAAGATGAAGAAGTTCTTAATATATACAGTAAGAATAGCAGAGTCCACAGCACAACTATAACCGTAACGACGCAGAGAAACGGTATAGGCCTAGTTGGAATCACTTTCATTAACAATTCAACATTTACAGCCAATCAGCATTTAAAGAGCAACATCAAAACAGCAGCACGTGAATATAATTAACTGAGCGATATCTATAATCTATAATAGTTATCTTTGTAGTTATCGTTCTTGGTGTGAACAGGCCTTAACACAGTTGAAAGTTGAAAGACTGAAATAGTACAAAATCGGTAACACTCTTCAATAAGGTCCCTTTAGTTAACCAGCATGAACTAACAATGATTAAAATACAGCTGTTCATTGCTAAATCATGTCAGCTCAGGTCCAATTAAATAATATAAACATACATTGAAAGTAAATGCTGAAATCAAGATAAAGTAAGATTAATAAATTGCTATAGAAGTATTTTTCATAGTTACCAAATGGAGCCTTATTGTAAAATGTTACTTAGCATTTCTTGCAGTGTAGTTGCACAGTGAAGTTCAACGCTTTGTGTTGTGGGTTTGTTCACGTCACTGTGGCACTGATGCATTAAGTCAAAACATATGCATAATCTTAGTAGTGTATTGGAAAAGTCATTATTTTGTTTGCTGCCTCTAGTGGTGCAGAAAATACACTCTTAACCTCTGACCTTCTTAAATGAAGCAGAATGTTGCATCGTTTGTCTTGTAACAACAGAACAGTTCTGCAGTAAAAGCTTTGTCATTTTGGATGGTTGTTCTTGCATTTTCCTCTTGTTATTGTGGCTTATAATAGCAGAACACAGTTTTTCGCTTATTGCATGCATGGGCCTTGGCTATAAAAAGCACACGGTCCCACCAGAAACACTTTGCTTTTAGCTCCGCTGTCGTGTGATGGCTCTCCCTGTAGGCAGAAAGTGGTGTCCAATCAAACAAGATGCTTTGCTGGGAGACCGTCACGGCGCGCACGAGCGAGTTTGCTAGCAAGCTCCTATTTTCTCGTGGTATTGAAAAAAATCACATTTCTATGTAAGCCTTATATGACTTTTTCTAGACAAACTTTGTTGCATTATTTCCCTGTTATCTCCGTAAAGCTGCTTTGAAACACTCTGCATTGTTAAAAGCGCTGTATAAATAAAGGTGACTCGACTAGAGGCGACGGTGTGTTGAATCCGTATGTCAGTCAAAGACCAAGAAATGCATGCAATCCAATCCTACCCAAGTTCTGTAAATAGTCACAAAGCCTCTAAAATTACATTTGTCAAATTATTAGTATTCTTTGCTAATGCACGACGCTTGTCCGCCGGCCAAATTGACCATCACGGGATGGATTTTTGTTGTGCATACTGATGTAGAAGTCTTGTAATGAAAGGGCTGTTCACCGCTGTTCACCGTAGAGGGAGGCCGAGACAAGCAATCACTGCCCTGCTGGAATCATGGGAACATGAGACCCACGCGTTTCCATTTCCTATCTTCACTTTATCAGCCTCCCAGCTCTGTTATTCTTTAGCTCGGCAGACAGCAGATGAAAGCATAGCACAGATAAATGTTTGTGCTTTCCTGTTTTTATGGGGCTTAAACAAGAACATACATTTACTTGGCACTTTGAGGTTTTCCTCTGGATTCTGCTTTCCATTAAAGGCCCCATGCAGCCAGAGAGATGATAAGAGGTCAATGCAAGCCCTACTGTTGCCTTGGCAGTAAAGTCGGAGCTCAAAGGGGGACTTGAGGGTCTGGTCCATGAAGGGTCATTAGAGAAACGCTGCCTCAGGCCAGGCTCCCCTTTTAAGCCTGATTTTCCTGGAGTCGTGCTTTAAGTTTAATGCGCTGACCTGCAGTTGTTTTTTATGATCATGGACAGGTGTTTTGTGGGCAGGAGATAAGCTCTTGGTTAGTCAACATTAAATGTTGTTCACAACCAGATTATTTCTGCACTGTGAAACGAAAAACAAAAAACCTTAAACTGTTGTTCATCTGATTACCCTTAAAGGGATATTTCACCCTAAAATGAAAAATTATGTTTTTTTATTCGCGCAAAGAAGACCAATGACCAATGTTAGGATTTTCATTAAAATATAGATTACATTTATTTAAATCCTATTGGATTTTAAGCCAGAAAAATGTAAAACAGTGACCATTTATAATAAGTTATCATATAATTATTTCAAGCTTCAGTGCATGCGGGGAACTTCTTTGTTCAGATGGAAAGTCGGGACAACATGTGGACGGGTATTGAGTAGCCTATCTCAGTAAGGTCAATAAAACAACTTTTGTTACCAGCATAATTAGAGTTTTCTTGTTCAGCGCAGATGAAATAATAAACTGACTCATCCTCACCCTTTTCAAGCTACTTTTTTTTTTTTTACATTTATCAGAACTTTTTATCTTTTAAGAAAGCAGACGTCAGATGAACCCCATGTGCTCTCCAGAGCGTATCCTGCAGGTTATCTTTCTTCATTTGGGGCTTTTAGACTGATCCCTGCGTCTGGATCGCACTATCAGCTCGCCGTCAGACAGTGATGAAGCGTTCTCCATCTGACAGATCCTCAGCCCGGCCCAAACATGTTTTGTCAGAGAGAATAACTAAACCCAAGGCCCGGAGAGCACAAACCCTGTCGGATAAAGATGCATGAATACCACGCATTCATCTCTCCAGAATCAATCTTCTGGATAATTCCCCCCATATTTCTTCTTTTTAGTTATCTACAAAACTGCCAAGCAGAGTTTTAAACTGTGCGGGCCATTATGGGAAAGCTTCAGTGAGTGCGTGTCACAATGTCGATGTTTAATGTTGTTTTTTCGGCCGGTTAAATGAGGTGCTAAATTAGAGCCACATATTGTGTGATCCGTTCGAGGCTTTGCGTTCTCGTTTTGGCATTTGAGTATCTAGTGCAGAGCGAAGTAATGAGAGCCTTTCTGCCTTGTACTAGTTTTATGATTCCTAATCTTGCATGTTGTGTTTTCTCATGTCGCAGCATTTCAGAGGCAAAAACTCTTGCTTTCATGTTCTGGTGTGGTTCTCTTAATCTTGGTGTGTGTTTGTCTCTGTTTTCCATGTATAAGCAGTTGCTCTGTGTTTGGACCATTAGTTTATCTGTGTGTGATATCACTGGGTAAAACCCAAACTCAGCACTTTCATGTTCAGTCACATCTCCAGGCCGTTTCCCCAGGGTCCGCGAGCCGCGAGTGCTTAACTGGGCCATGCTCACTGGGGCTAATTTTGCAGGAGCCCAATTGAGAATCGTACAGTAGTAAGTCTCCTTAATGAAGGCTTTCTGCATGACCTGCCGCGTTCGTACCCGCGGGGAAAGCCGTATCACAACAATACCACCATCACCTACAAGAATGGAGGGCATTGAGATGCACTGCCAAAGACAAGTCCAGTGAGAGTTAAACATTGTTAATCACAGGGCCCTCAATGAGGACGCTTTACTAGGGGTGGGACGAGCGACAAGCCCAAACCCCAAAACTGCATTTAATGAAATCGCATCATAAAAATCACCCGGGAATGAAAAAACACCGGAAAAACGTCTGATTAAATCTGACCATTTAAAAAGCCCATTAAAATAGAAGGACTGGAATCAGCGCTAAGTGAAAATTCCCTCTCCTGTGGGCACTTGGAAAATTCCAGAATAAACTTCAACAACAATTCACCGGCCCAAACGAGGCCCTCCAAACATAGACAGGGAAGTAGATAAATAATATATCCTCTTCTAAAGTGATAGGAACCGTAATGGAAGTGGTGAATGGCTGGATAAAGTGGAGACTCAGCATTGCACTGGGATAAAGTGACTTTGTGTTTATTGACAACAGGCCGAGTGAAAGCAGCCATTCCTGACTTGTGCACAGAAGCGTCTGTGTTTCCAGTGTTCGTTAGGGATGGGCAGCGTGACGGTGTGTCAGCCAACAGTGACTCATATCTGCACCTGCACCACAGGGCGCATTAATATACATTTAAATTCATGTGCGGTCATATTATGCATATTGGCTATTTTAGTATGGTTTCAAATAATACTTCAAATTATGCGTTTTGCATATTTTTAAAAGTCTTCTATAATATGAAACTGTTTCTGCTTATTTTATTTTTCATGTATTTAATAAAAAACCTCAGAAAAATGTACAAAAATCACTTGGGCAGTTTTCTTAAAGGGTGTTTAATATAATATGATAAAAATGTATATATATTTTTTCACTTATTTCATTTTTATGTCTGTAGGAATAATCTTTTGGTTTGTGACCAGGAATTTAAATGAAACAATAAAGTACTTTTTCTTTTAGTAAAATATTTTATTCACTGGAAATATCAAGAAATATGAAACTATTATTTAATTTATTACCCATTTTATTTTATTACCCATTCCAGTGTCAGTAACCCTAGGCTATAGCATGATATACTGTGTCCGTGATTCGGTCCTACCTATTTTTTTGTATATTATTATGGTTTCAAATATGCCTTTTTATTATTATTATTATTTATTTATTTAAATTTTTGGGGGTTTTGGGTATTGCAGGTTTTTTTTTTTTGTCTTCTTTAATATGAAGCTGTTTTTGCCTTATTTTATATTCCATATATTTAATATTTAGTAAAAAAAACTTCTCTGTGTATAATATAATACAGGGTTTTAAATTAAATAATAAAGTACTTTTTCTTTTTGTAAATTGTTTGGTAACACTTTACAATAAGGTTCATTAGTTAACATTAGTTAATGTATTAACTAACACGAACTAACACTGTGCAATACATTTGTTACAGTTTTTATTAACCTTTGTTAATGTTAGTTCATAAAAATCCAGCTGTTCATGTTAGTTCACAGTGCATTAACTAATGATAACAAATACAACCTTTGATTTGAATGCGTATTAGTAAATGTTGAAATGAATATTAACTAAGATTAATAAATGAAGTATTGCTCATTCTTAGTTCATTTTAACTAAGGTAGTTAACTAATGATCCTTATGTTTTATTGACAAAATATCTAGAAAATATTTCCGGTGTAATTTCAGTGTCAGTAACTATACCATCATATAGGCTACTGTTACCGTGATCTAGAATTACTCCTTCCGTGATTCGGGAATGAAACCGCCCACCCCTGGTGTCGCTGCCATAGTTTGTTAATGTGTGTGTGTGTATGTGCCTGTGCATTCATTATTAACATGTGACATTTTTAGCTCCTTCTGTCTGCAGGATGCAGTTGGCGGCTTCTCTCTGTCAGTCAGGGGTCATAAACTCAGTGAAATAATGAGCGTTGGCTGATTCTCCGTGCATTAAGCGTCTCTAACACACTCTCACGGAAACGCAGGGATTCACCCATGACACGGGAAATGTGTTGAATCCTGGGCCGACCCTGCCAGTTTCTGGCTGGCGCTGGACCAGTGAGTTGTTTAAAGGGAACAGCGGTGCGCTCATTCACGAGTCTGAAGTGCCGAACGCACTGTTGCCGTTTCAGGGAGTTGTCAGATTTGAATTACAGCCCCTTGAACGCTTTCCTTCAGTAGCCGCTCACATAAATTCTACCCACTGCACACTTTTTTTGCCTCTCGCATTTGTGAGAAAACACGTCAGTAAATCTCGACATGGTTGTTCTTGCAATAAAACTGCAAAAGTTCTGCACTTTACTGGTTGCATTTTTGTGCTTTATCGTTGTTGTTGTGAGGGAAATGTTTTATTGTACCGTCGTGTTCCAGCGCTGAGGTTCTGCGCCAACAAAAGCAATGATTCGGGCCAGAAAGGAAAAAGGAGTAAACAGGAGGAAAAGAAAGGACGAATGAGGGGAGTCTAGGATAGCATAACTCTCAGGTTTCTTCCTAAACCCAACAAGGCATATTCGGATACATTAACCGCTGCTATTCTTGACCGGTTTTCTTGCTATTTGTATATGGAAATCAAAACCCCAAGTCTGCCAAACAATAGACTGCTGAGCTCAAAAGCTGGCGTTTTCCCCTCGCACATATACACGTTTCCTTTTTCATCCCCTTCCTTGTCATGTGCAAATGATTTTGTGTGGAAATCTGATCTCTTTTGTGCTGCGTTTAGTGGGAACGCAAGAAATCACAGGCTGTGTCTGGTTTCAGACGATTTCTCATTCTGGCAGCTTGTTTCCACACTGGTTGAGTTTTAGCGACGTAGGCACATGAAATATAGGCATGAATATTTACTCTTTCTAGCTCTGGACTTGCGTTTTCTCTCTTTGTTTGTTTTCAGTAGTGCCTGACAGAACACAGTATTTCTACAATCTCTGCTCAGACTCTCAAGAGTGCAAACAACTCGTAAAATAGAAATGAGTGACATTTGAGAGCCAGTCTTGGGCAGTCCGAGACGTTTATCTGAAAGGAGTCGATATCGCAGAGAGGGACCAAAAAAACGAGAGGCTTGACTGATGGATAAAAGACCAGCCTTTCTCAGAGAAGGACCACCGTCACTTCTGGTGTTGGGGGGGGGGGATAAATATTACAAAAATAATAAACCTCCATTTGGTAACAGCGTGTTTATTTGAGCACTTCCGTCAGTGCAACACTACACTACAGCCTGTTAAACACTGAAATAAATATCAGTAAATATTGATAACCTAAAAAATATATTCGTTTTATATTTCCTGACAAAGATGCGTCATATAGCATGAGGACACGAGCAGGACAGACACAGTTCTAATATCTTCATGTTTTCTCCTGATGTTCAAAGCTACTGACACTTGTTGTAAAAGGTCTGAAGAGCGAACAGTGTCCAGACATTTAGGCGACGCTTGATTTTCTGCTGCCAGAGAAAGACAAACTAAAGTGAAAAATAACGTGAAATGCGCTATACAAATAAACTTGCATTACCATAATAACAAGCACAAACTGTGTTACATAGAATTTGAAGAGCGAGCAAAAAGGCCTTTTATATTCGCATTTTTACTGCGGTAAAGTAGAAGAAACACTGTAGGACGAATTAAAAGCGAACCAAAGGAAGAAACGTTTATAATCCACTGGGAAAATGGGCGAGACGAGAGTGAAGATTTGGGAAGAGAAACAAGATGTTTATTTCTCTGATTATACGCTGATAATCGGGTGACCAGATCGCAAAACATAATACAAAGCCGACAAAGCTCAGATTCATGGGCTCACGTGACGTATCTCTCTCAGTCGGCACACGAATCCAATGTTTCCATGCCTTCAATGTAACATTTCATTTATAACTTATTATTTCTTTTGTAAACAAAGCTTTGTGCTTCAATATTCACGTAAAACAGCATTCACGGACAAATTGTTTTTACCGGCAAGTAAAAAATCACCCTAGTCATTTCGTCTGAAGTGTCCCTGAGGCTGGCGGCTCTGCCCTCGAGTCTCTTTACCTTCCTTTCGTCTTTCCTCAGGTTCACGAGCGCAGTGGTGAGATGTGCAGAGACGCACTGCGAGTCTGTGACTGATAGTTTGTGATGGCCATTTTAAAAGTGTATTTCAGATCACTCACAGTCGCTCATTGTCCCGGTGGTCTCGGGGTTACAGTAAAGTCCCTTGTGTTGTGTAATCTGCAAATGATAAAAAGCATTTTCCCTCCAGCCGCAAGTAACTTTATATCATTGAGCTGGCGTGGCGTCCCATGCCTGGATTTTTCCCCCATATTGTTGCGATTATGTGTGCGTGTGGGTTGGAGGTGAAAACAGTAGCCCCATTTTCTTTTCTATTTAGCCAGCTGAATGTGCTGTAAGAGCCGCTTGTGAGAGGGGGAAAAAACGCCGGTTCGAGTTTCTCACCAGATATGGACGAGATGAAGCAGATAATGATTTGTTAACTAGGGTCTCGCATGGCCTTTCCCAGCCTCCCTGAAGGTGAACGTTTCAAACGTTTCCATACATGGAACAATCAACGTGCGTTTGGATCTGAACGGTTTTCGACGCTCATAAAATAATTGCTTTTGATGAGAGAACAAAGTCATCAAGGTTTTTAAGTGCGCTCAAAACAAAGAAATGTAGGCCATATGCAGATTTCAGAGGCATTGTTTCTTTGTACGTTGCGGAGCTTTTTGATCATTTGTTCATTTTCATTCTCTCAGCTGGTCACAACATCTAACACCCGCTCGACTCATCTGTGCATTTCTGTGCAGTCGGTAACTTTCCCAAGCTATTTACACAAGTATTATGGCTCTTGTATAAGTGTATTGAAATTTCCTTTGACTTATTCCTATTCCTTTTTATTTGCAATAACCTCAGTCTCGAACTGCTGTTCTTCTACATTTGACTCATATTTTCCATTTAACTTACCATTCAAAATCCAAGTGATGATATCACTGTATATATATATGAGAGTTGTGTGGTTTATAACAATGTCTTTTTCTTTCTTGCATCGATTTATTGCATAGAGTTATAAATTATTTGACCCATAATTTAATGTTATACTTTTGCTGCCTTTAAATAAAAATGTTACAGTATTTTTGATTTATAACAACAGAATTTTTTTTTAAATCAGAAAATCACAATTAGATTTCTTTCCACAAAACACGCAGCCCATATTTCTTGCATGCATTGAATGTGCTCACTGAACTGATTGGCTTTCCTACACACATCCATATTGCATAGTCCTATTAATCTCCGCAGGCAGCACACTTTTTTTATTATTTTACCCGTAATGTAATGTTATTCATTTGCTGCCCTGCAAGCACTTCTAGTTTGCTTATTGTCTTATTTCGCTGTAGAAGCAGTGTTGCACTCGCCTAGACTTTTCTGCTCCGATCAGAATACATTACGAAGAAGGTTTGGATGTTGCCTCGTACATCATTTTGACGATCATAACCCAAATGGTTTCGCCTACGGTCGTGAGTAGCCCTCGTCAATGGACAGTCTCTTTATTAATCGTATTCGGGCCTTGTTTTGTCCTGTCGAGTCTTTCTTCCCTTCCCCTCACCTCTGAAGATAAATAACCATTCAGCAGAAGGTTTCAGATGGTAATTGACAGGCAGCACTAAACAAATTCACTTGCCCTCCGCCACCCCTCCCATCCTAAGCCCGTCTAATCTAACTAATGCCCCCGTTTTTGTGCTGGAAAGTGAATTAAAAACAGCCAACTCAATACCTGATCCATATCAGGCAGCTAGTTGCATGCACATTAGCCGTTCGTCTGCAGCCCCTGTAATTGCGTTACACCACTTGAAGGCTGTAACTATTAGGAACATACAATCTCCCTGCCGTTGTTAATCGCAGCCTCCGCAGGCCTGAAGGCTCCCGATACCCAGATTAAGGGCCGATCCGGATGGAGCGCGGGGCGAAAATCTCCCTGGAAAGCCACAGGCGGCCATGGAAAGCATCTTTGTGAGGACGAGTTCAGTTGTTGGGTTGGTGGATCTTTCTGGGAAGCCGTCCACTAATCAGCATCTTTCTGCTCGCCACCATATTTCATCCCTATTGTGCTCCACGCCCAACAGCGTGGCCTGTTTTTCTCGGTCTTTCTCTTTCCCCCCCCCCCCCCCCTCCGGTTTCTCCAGCCCTTCATGCCTCTGCTATCTGTCTTCATTCTTACAGCCAAGAATATGCCGGAGACCACACCAGGCTTATAATCTCCCGCTCTCATTTCTCACTGCTGCTTAGAGAAAGACTCTTTCTTTTCTGGGCTTTTTTTTTTCTTTTTTTTTTTTTTTTCTGTAACTTTGAAAATAGCTGCGTGACGTCATTAGATCTCTCTTTTTCTGTAAAGCAGCTTGTAAGTTTAAAGGTGATTTCTAGTGTCACCAAAATTACATTGCAAAAAGAGTTTTTCTGAACCCTTTTGCCTTTCATTGATTGGACACTACATTTATAGCTAACTACCAGTGGTTTATTTACAGTGACTCTTACATTTACATTCATAGAATCTTCCATCAGGCGTTTCATATATAAAGAATAAAGAATATATTGAACTTTTTCCCATCATGGGATCGTTTTATGGATTTAGTTTTACTTATTTAATTTAGTTTTAATTCATTTTTACTTTTAGTGAAATTGTATGAACTAAACCTCTACTTTACTTACTTTATCACTAGAAAACATTTTTAATAACCTGTTAAACATTTAAGTATTATGGTAATCATTTCCGAATATTCTCGTTTTGTAGAAACTTTTTGGCATAAAGAGTTCTTTTAAAATTCAGTCAAGAACCCAAGAGTTTTTATATTGAACATTTAAATGCATTTATAAGACACATTTACATTTATGTACTTAGCAGACACGTCTTACAAAAGAGGGACAGAAGCAATTCGTCAGAGAGCCAAGCATATTCAACAATAGCTTTTAGCCAAAAGCAGTTCGTCAAAACAAGTATCAAGTATTTACTCTGAGTATTTTAACATAGGAAAAGAGGACACTTTAGCCTGTCGTGCATCTCACACGTTGAGGTTTTTCATGTTTTCTCTTTGTTTTTGGTGGCTTTGGGCATGTAGACAGAGGAATGCGTTTAATGGGGTTGGTGTGTACATACAGAGGGGGGTTGCTGGGATATAATCACTAGATGGTTGCGTCTCACTTTACATGATGCTCTCGCCATGCATTCTATCGACAGATGAGAGATTCTCTGTGAGAAACTGCGCTGTGGCAAAGATCTGGTTACACGTTACAGGCCTTACAGTTTTACAGAGCTTGCCAAGATGGTTGGTAGTTTAGGGACGTGTCCAAGAGCTACAGTAACAATCCCAGTTTCATTGTTAGTGTCACGCAGTTTATCTTATGGAAATGTAACACTCTTAACCTCTGCCACATTCCCTTTTTTGTAAGGCTAAAAAGTCTCAATTACATGCCATTCACAACCTATTTTAATTCCTGTAATGGTGTTTCAGTGTCAGCATCATGCAGTTTTGCAGGTCATATTTGTTTTTAAGTTTTAAAATGACAATTTGGTTGTAAAATATATCGCAATAAAAATAATGCAAACATATAGGCTACTTACAGGGACTACGTTTTTAGGCGTATGTGTGACAGGTTAAAATCAATCATTTCTTCCCTGTAATGTGATGCATTTATGATTAAATAAGATTTAACAACAAACACATGATTTAATCCATCAGGAAATGATTGGATGGTATAAAGACATACAGTAAGAAGATTTGGTGGTGTCAGGAGAATAGGAACTGGTCCTCGAGGTGTTGCATGAAAGATTATAAAGGCACATTTTTCTCTCTAGAATAACACGCATTGATGAATCAATCACTACCAGGAATGTTCATTAAGGAATTAAATGGAGTGTATTTTGAGTTGCTTGGTAATACTGGAAGAGACGTATGGCTCGCTTTGTTGCCGTGTTGGCCGTCATCTGTTCCAGTCTCTTTAATGGAGACCCCTGAGTGAATCCAGAGAGCAGCTCTTTAAAATTTTATAACTCTTAACAGGCTGATTTATAATGATGGGCTGAAGCGTAGTTCTGCCGCAGCAGAAATTTCTTTGTCAATACGAAGGGCAAAGACAGAGATGTCCGAGAACAAAAGAACGCCGGCGTGTTTCGACACTGACAAAGTAAACCAAACAAGAGTCCCATGTGACCTCCGTCTCTCGAACCTCTGACCTCTACAAAGTCACTTAAATCATTATCTCCCCAGCCTCTTTCTTCACAGGTCCCGAAGCTCTACCTGCCAGCTGACGTCCAATGATCAATTACAACGGACAGGGGTATCCGTGTCTGGGAAGCTCCCTGGAGGCGGATTTGTCAGGGATGGGGGGTCATCAGATATGCCTGCGCTGAAGCATTGGGGTGGTCGGGCATCTCGCGCACAGACAGAAGGTCGTTTTGTCATTGTCCTTGTCTACTTCGCATTACTCACCAGTGGGGCGGGTTAATGATAAACCGATCTGGCCTGAAGAAGCAGTGAGTGAGAGCCGTGCCAACGACCAGAGACAGCCGAGGGTGTCTAGTTCGGTGATTCAGCCAGGCTCTGACAGATAATCCCTTAGTGGGAGAAACTGGGAGTATCCGTGGGAGAGATCCGCTCTGAACGACATTAATCCTGCTGTTTATTCTGTCGGTGGCTGTGTCCTCTCTGTCAGGTGCGCCGGCCAGCGTCCAGGACCCCGTTCGACGCCCGTCACCTTCAAAGCCTTGTTTGTTTTCACTGGAGCGTCTGAGTGATGTTAGTCTCCTGTAATCCTATTCAGAAGTCCCTTCCTTAGCCGCCTCCGTTTCCCAGGATCAGGAATCTTGGAGCAGGGTTACGTGGACGCCTAATTAAGCTCATTAACAGCAGCGTTAAATCTGACTCGTCATAAGCAGGCCAAACTTTATCTTGTACTGTTTGTTTATATAAATTCAACGTTTTATGCGTCAGCTGCCCTCCCCGTGCATTTATCCATTAAATATTTGGGCTAATTTAGGATTTCAGTGCAAGTTAAGAGTGCTTAATGTGTTAATGCCATGCACATTTTCTTCCAGAATTAGCACAGAGAAGTCCTTCTGCTCATAATTCACGAGTTTCCTTTGCTTTTAAAAACACTGATCTCAGAAAATTTGAGCAAATGAGAATATGGTAGATTAGGGCTGTCACTTTTGAGAAAAAAAAAATTCAAACGGATATCAAATATCAAGCAATATATTTGAATATATTAGAATATCTACGAGTAAAATGTAAAATGCAGTTAACAAACAACCTCGATCCATCAGGAAACGCCACATGGTCCCTGAATTTCACTGCGCTTCATGAAGAGTTTTTCTTTAGCGTGAAGAAGCCGTTCGCCGGAGATGTGTTAAAAGATAGCGGAGTGCATTGATGATTAGGCTACCGGTATAATAATCCTCCTGGCGCCGGGTCAGATTGAGTCATTTACTCTCTTACCTTTGTTCTTTTATTAACATTAATGACACTAAGACCAGCCGCTGCTGACAGAGACGCGATCTGACACACACGTCCCATTTTCACACAAATCTCTAAGTTCATTTAAGACTTTATTTAAATAATTTAAGACTGCTCTTATGAGGACACTCGACAAAACGGACATTTGGCATAATTTGTGTGTTATGTTTTGTTCAAGCCTGAAAGAGACCTCGATACTGACACGCGTCTTTTCTGTGGGCCGTGTGTGTGTGTGTGTGTGTAATTACAGCGCGGTCTCTTTAGTCTTGTCTATCTTCCATTTTCAAAACAAGCTGGCTATTGGCTATTATTCGCTTGATTTGGTCATGGGCCTACGCTACAATTCGTTTAGAGCGCCCGCTACTGGATGAGATGGCAAACTATAAAATAAAAAACAAACGGTCTAATCATAGACTGTAAAAAATGCGCTACACATGGCACTTTAAAAACCAGATCGTTTATTTATAGTTCGATGACGGATATTTCACGTCATGTTCGAATGCATATTCGAATATCGAATAAAAAGTGACAGCCCTATGGTAGATGCAATCTTGCTAGATCTCTTGCTGAAATGTTTAGTTATTTATTTAATGTCATCTTGTATGGGATGTTGTAGCATTCAAGCATAAAATATATGTCCTATCCTAACAAACCATACATCAGTGGAAAGCTTATTTATTCAACTTACAGATGGTGTATAAATCTTAATTTCAGAAAATTTACCCTTGTGACTAGTTTTGTGGTCCACATTTGTATATTTTACATTTTTAATCAAATGTGTCAATTCATCTCGTAGATGTTTGTTTTGGATCAAGAACTGTCACAAGAGCAGTCACTACTGCGGTCTATTATCACAAGATAACAACGTGTATGTATACTTTCCTACTTAAACACCCACCTCAGGTCACACACAGCAGGACCTGTAGTCGTAGAGTCAGGATATCCTGCCAGAACCCATGGGCCGCCCTGTCTAGCATTGATTTACTGATGAGTGACTCTTGGGTAAACAGTTTCATTTCCCTGTCCTAAGCTCTCTCATCTCTTCTAATGTGATGCAGGTGAGTGCCAGAGAGGAAAACTCCTCCGGCGTGATCTAACCCAGTCTCCAGTCCTGTAATTACATCCCCAAATACACCCTGGGCCCGCTCACAGTGGGGCGACGGCGAGTTTAATCATCTGTCCTTTGATTGTGCCATCTAAAGAACATGCGTTTGATGCAGAACATGCAATGCTTTTTGTTCTTGTAGCCCGCTGTCATATCTTATTCCAGACATCTGTTCAGTCGTGACCCCGCCGTCTACTTGCACTCTTATGTTTTTGAGCGAGGCATGCGAGGAGGGCTGTTTTTGTAATATTGCAAGAGTTTATGTACAGATTGTCTTTAAAAACCCCCATTTAATTTGGGTTTGTAGCTTTGAGGCCAACATCTTTAGTGTAGTTAGTGTACTCCTAAAAGCTGATTTAGCATTTACAATCTGCAGTCTTTTTTGTTCCAGGAAAATGGGGCAGAAACATCTATGACTCACAGGGGATTAACGGTATGCAAAAATCCTTGCGTACGTACCTCTGTTTTGAAGTCTGTGAAGTTTAACGGACACTCACTTGCTGTCAGGACGAGCCCTTTATGCAAAAGGGAAATACTAAATGCATCAAATGCAATATACAGCACATGCATCTGACAGGACATCTGTGTGAGTTAGTTTGAAGCCTATGAAGTTGTTAAAACAACGAATGCGTGCCGAACCAAAAGACATGTACCATTACACTAATGACTCGTCTTGTTCGCAGTGGCAAATGCAGATTTTTGTCTCTCGAATAAGAACGTTTTCTCCCACCTGCATAGGACTAGCTGTTGCTTATGTCCCACTCTAACTTCCTGTTTTAACAGGAAATAGGCCATCACAGGAAAGAAAATTGAAAGGGAATCACTGCAGAGTCAATTTGCCAGAGAACTCCGAGTTCTCCACAGCGGCTACTTTTGTCTCTGATAACATAATTGGGACTCAGGTACGACCTGCCCAAAATACAAATTGCTTTTCACAGTGTGAGGTTCAGCGCGTCTGCAAATGTGCCACGTTGAGAGGAAAAAATAAGAACGTGGAATGTTTTCACATAGTTTCTGGTGCTCCACGGATGTAACTGTTGCCCCCAGAATGAAAGAAGAGCATAAACAGTCTGCTTCCCAGCATAGACACACATGCATCTTTTAATGACATTCAGCTTTTTCCCTGCTCTTTGTTTTTGTTGTTTTGTATCATTAGTCTGGTTTCCATTACATATGGCGCTGCCCACAGTCCACTCCGGGGAGATTCGCATGCTATATGCAACCACAGAAGACGGCCTGTTTGCCAGCTTTAACTTAGGATGCTCATGATGTCATTTCCTGATTATTTGACTCCTTTTTAGGGCCGCACGATTAATCGAAATGAAACCGCACGCGATTTGGCCAAGGCTGCGATTATTTTATGTGCAGCTTGTCAGTGAAGTACGGCTTTGTGATCGGTAGTAAATGCTGCTCCATCTGAACTCCAGAGGGCGTCTCACATACACACACACACACACACACACACACACACGCAAATATCCTTCTGAACACCAGAGGGCATCACACACACACACACGCCAAATATGCCTGCAGAAGTACGATAAGACACATCATTCCAGGAAATCGCTATGGGCATCATACTATCTGTTGCTGAATAAACAGAAGATTGAAATGCTTTGATTTATTAAATGTTGTCTTTTGTTGGACAAGAGGTTCATAAATGTTTGGAAAGATGTTTGACGCGTTGCTTTTTCAAATGCACGTAATTAGGGATGGGGCCGATCCGATCCAGTATCGGTATCGGACCCGATACCAGCGTAATTCACGTATCGGATTTTCCCGATCCAACCTGCGGAGATTTCCGATATCCATGAGTGATGTCTGCGCTGGCTTTAACGTCTGCTGAAATGAATCCAAAAGTGATTCCCGCCGGCGAGTCTGCTAGCTGGCTGCAAACTGTGGAATGGATTTCCTGAACGGAGGCGCGGCTCAATGAGACACAGAGTTATGAGACACGCCCCCGCTCAGGAAATCCATTCCGCAGTTTGCGGCTAGCCAACAACGTCCGCTGTGTGGAAATACTTCACACAGACTGAAAACACCGCAGAGCTAGACAGCAAAATGCAATGTTTGCAAAGGTGTAATTCAGAGTCCTTTGAAGCTCCCTCGCGTCATACAACACAACGAACGCAATCAAACATTTAAAAAAGCACCACGTTACTGTGCGTTCACACCAAACGCGAAAAGCGCGTCAAATTCGCGTCTAGTTGGACGTTTGAATATTTTGAATCCATTCGCGCGTCCAGAGAAGAATTGACGTGCGTAAAAAGCAAAAGTTTGAAGCGAAATCGACGCGCGTCTGAGGCAAAATCCGCTTGTCTGTTTGCACGATGCTGATGTTGATCGAGCATTTACTGCATCGGAGCGAGGATCACCCTTCAGATAGTGTGTGTGTGTGAGATGTTTACACTTGCACTTTTCTTATATTTCAAGATGCAAGTATTTGACATTTTGGGAATGTAATAAATATTGACATGACAATCAATTTGAAACCCCAGTTGCATATTTGTTTTCAGAATGGGATTTTTCCTGTTAACAGGATTTCCTGTTTTTCTGACTTCCTTTTCTGACCTTATAACTTAGTTACCTCATGTTGCCTTTTGGGACATACATGCATGCATACATAGGCTAGCTGCTGCGTACATAACATATCATTACTTGCCTGTTGAGAGAAGTTTATTTCAGCATCATATAAAATAAACAATAATGATAATAATAATATTAAAGCAAACACAGCTCTGGTATCGGAATAGTATCGGTATCGGCCGATATCCAAATTCAGGTATCGGGATCGGATCGGAAGTGAAAAAATGTGGATCGGTGCATCCCTACACGTAATAAGCAACTCAAATTCGCAGTGCTTTCGGATGGAGCAGCGTTTACTACTGATGATCAGAGCCATACGTCACTGACAAGCTGCGCATAAAAATCATCGCAGCCTTTGCGATTTCACAATCGCAATAATCCAAATCGGTTTAAGTGCGATTAATCGTGCAGCCCTACTCCTATGGTGTGTTGTGTTTGTGCCACAATAGAAGAAAAAGCCCTGATAAGGATAACCTTCCGGACTCTTCTTTGCAGAGTAAACATGGCAAACAAGAACGCCGTTGACTAGACCCGAACTGCATGACGCCCTTCCTCCCCTTTGGCCCATTACCTCTCATCGTGTTTATTCTGCTACTCCAAATATTGTTTCATCACTTTGAAGAAAAACAGCAAATAGCCACAAGGGCGTCTTTAAGGCCGGTGTTTAACGTAGTATGCCATCTAGCCCAGCGGGGTTTGAGGTGCGCTGAACGCGACTGAATCAGACCTTTGATGCTGACTGGCCCTGACACAAACAATGCGGCCTTTCACAGCCCTCACCCTGTTGTAATTAACTTGCTGAAAACCTTTTCCACCACTTGTTTTTTTAGGCCGCCTTCCACCGTTGCTCGAAAGGGCCCAGAGGGATGCAGAGTGGATCACGAGCAGGAGAGGGAAAGAGAGAGACAGTTCCAGTGAACTTTTCTTATCTTTTGCCCTTTAGAATTACCACAGAAAAAGACATTTGACACAGCAGCACAAAGCAGTGACTCTCTCCCAGTGTGCTGATGTTAACCCTCTTGATTCTTTCAGTAAGACCGTTTGTGGGTGAAACGTCACCAAAAAAAACCCCAAAAGAGACAAAGGGGAAACAAAAGTGGCAAGTTTGTGCATCTAAAGTCTCTTGAAACTCCCTATGTCATAAAATAATTGTGGGAAGACTCACAGTGTATTTATAAACTGCTTCCTGGAAGCAACTGGGAGACAAATGGTGCAACGCTCCAGAGTGCTCTCATAAAAACACAACAGGACTGGGACAGAACCCCTGCCGTTCTCAGAAACGCACAGCAGACACGCTTGCTCTGTTCCAAGACCCAGTGAGCTACCTACTCAGACTGCATTTTAAGGTATCATGCTGGCTTTTTTTTTTAAAGCTATGCAGATTAATTATAATGCCTTTTAAGCTATATTCTTTTCGAGAGACTCTTAGTCAGCAGTGACACAATGTAGAGTTCAGTGGAAAAAGGACACTTTTCAAAATCGAATACAATTCAGTCTAATTAAAATACCCCCCCCCCCCCCCCCCCCCCCCCCCCCAATAATAATTTTTGTTTGCAACATGCTGGAATCAATTGTGAGTCCTGTGCGCTTTCTGTGAAGAGTAGTATTTGTGTGCTAATGTAGAACATTTCAAATTCAGTTCACATTTCTTTGTTATAGTGCTTTTCACAATACACATCGTTTTAAAAGCAGCTTTACAGAAAGTGCACGAGTCCACATTACATTTTAGAGTGATCTGTTATCAGAGGTAACTGTCTAAGTTATGTATTTCATAAATGTACATATACAAAAATCACAGTTAGCGAAAAATGTATTAATTTAAACAATGTAATAATCAGTCATTTGTGCACAATTCAGCACAAAGAACAACATTCACAGTACAGTTAACTCTCACACGCGTGGGTCCAGACGCCTACCGGTTTATTTTCTCTTGTAGTTGTGAAGTTTCCTTGCAATTTGGACGCTGTCTTAGAAGGTAACTGGCTATGTAGGCATTAGACACAAGGCAGTTTACTAGGGTTTAGAACAGAGCTCTTAAATATCTTGAGTAATGTCTCGAGTCCTCATCCGCTTGATAAATGCTGACCTGTGTGGGCCTCTTTTTCCAATTCGAACAAGATCAGGTTCATTAAAGTTATTTAAACTCTGCCATGCATGTCCCCAGACCACAGAATAAGCATTATCGATGTGGTTTCTGTGAATGCTGTGTCTGTGTGTGAGTGTGTTCATCAATTTGTGTTTCTATACTTCATCCTGACCCTTTACTCTTTTCTGAAACACACTCCAGTGGTCTGTCAGCTGTAATTAGCACCAAGCATTTACCTACTTGCTCTCGTTGTGCAGGCTGGTAGCGCAGTTACGCTTACTCTGTCTGACACTGTTTAACTCCATTGCCTGTTTGATTTAATGTGCGGTGCTTGTATCAGGCCATCATCTTCGGGACGACATCATTAGTGTGGACCGTGGTTAGACGTCTGGACCCATGAGGATGGATGGTAACTATTGTGAATGTTGGGCTTTGCACAAAGTGCAAGATGTTGCATGAGCTAAAGCCAAGTTAATGTGTTTTGACACATATTACAGGCTTAATTGGGAATTTCATTTTCTGTCACAATGGGGCGGCTTTGATGGCCAATTCACACAGAGTCAATCTGTCTGTCTTTTTTGAGAATGACTCTCTGAATCTCAGTGCAAGACCAACTGAATCACGCCGACCGAATACACTGGGATTTGCATTAGCACGGCGTTTATCAGTTGTGCACTGTTGGGATTTAACTTGATTAGTTTGCACTGATTATCTTCCTTCTGGCCCAATATGACACTCTTTGTCTTAACTTTCAGACCCAAGATGACTTAGCAGTTCCACGGCTCTGCGCTGATGGATCACAGTCGACAGCTTTCTAAATCTGCTGTCATTTCATACGCCAGTTATGAATGACTCCTAAGGTTAGACTGGGGTCCGTGAGGCAACACTTGATCCATTAATACTAACAATTTATTTTCTCTTCTATTCCATATCTATATATCTATATAAAAAAAACTGCGTTAGACTAAACTGGGAAGGGTCATAGCACTTACATATTGTTGTCCTATTGTTAGTTTAACTGCTTTGCTCTCCTTATTTGTAAGTCGCTTTGGATAAAAGCGTCTGCTAAATGATTAAATGTAAGTGTAATATTAAGGAAGTTAAGGAGTAGACGCAGAATAAAGCTCCTCAGACGAGCCAAAGCGAGGTGAATGTTTTCCTGTGGAGAAGGACGTTTGAGAGCGCTGGAGGGAGTGTGATTGCTCCGGGGATGCAATGTCCAATCAAGTCCTCTTGCCGAAGAGATTGGCTTCAGGGATGGAGTGGGTGTCTCTGAGTAACGTGCGCTCTGGCTGGGTCAAGGGCGGACGGTGACTCTTGACCCAAAGCATCATCGCTGTGGGTCAAGATTGCTGAAGTTAATCGAAGCTGATATTTGCACAACACCATGCGTTTTGTGTTTGCCTTCCACATCCAGTTCTGTCACAGTTAAACCGCTTTGAGAAAAGGGCTCTTGAAGCGACAAAGGGAGAGCGCAGTGCTTTGAGGCTGCTAAGCTGCTAAAAGTCAAAAAGAAAAGTACAACTGCGAGTACGACTTATAACCTCTCATTTCTGCCTCTGATTACACCTTTGGAGCAGCTTCACCTCCCTCTTTGAGAAGTTCTGGGAACTTCCCACTCGAAATAGCTGCACTTTTAATAGAACATCAAACTGTGATGAACGGAGGGGAGTTTGTAATTTTAGATGTTTTCCCCCTCTTTTCCACAACGCTAGAAACCCGAGAGGGGACCTGGTGAGGGAGAGAGTGACTGATTTGAAACAGTGAGTGGTTAACCTCATTCATTCTCCAATCCAACTTACTCCCCTCTGGCTGAACCCCTCAGCCTCATCTGCATGGGGAACCTGAGATGGCCGCTCACCTTTTGGAAGAAACGCTGTTAAATGATTGAACAGAGCGAGAGTAAATGAGAGAACTGTCACCTTCCTTGCACTCGCTTCAGACTCTCACTCACTCCTCCCTGTCAGTCAATCGTGATTGAGTCCGAGTCAGCGTTCAGCCTGTTGGGCCCTATCATACACACGCGCAATGCAGCGCTAGCCGCGACGCAAGTGTTTTTTCAGTTTCAGCCTGACGCAGTTTTCATTTTCACGTCCTGCGCCACGTTGTTTAAATAGCAAATGCTTTTGCGCCCATTTGTTCGCCCATGAGCTGCTGGTCTGAGAACGAGGTGTGTGTTTAGGCGCATTGTTCGCGCGTTGCTATTTTGAGGAACTGAAATAGACGGCGCCATTGACCAACTGAAACCTGGTCTAAAGTCAATGGCGCAGTATTTTGACCGCTCACCTTCTGTAAATACACGCTGTTAAATGATTGAACGGAGCGAGATGAAATTACAGCACTGTCACCTTCCTTAAGCTTGGTTTATACTCACAAAAATTACGTAATTGGTGTGGGCGGTCATGCGCGTTAAGTGCACCAGACCCCATTTCGTGTGGCGGTGTGCACAGCGTTTTTTGTAACTTTCCACATGACTTTGAGCCGAATCTGGCAGAGCATGTACGTCTCAATGCACCGGCACCCAGTTTGTGCATCTAAATTAGTTGCTTACATTTACAAAATGAGCCTACAATAGCAGACATAAGCTCTTTTGATTGAAAAGAAAGGTCCATGTTTTATAAAAATGTTCACAAAACTTAATGGAAAATGTTTAGTGAAATTAGAAAATATGTAAGATCTCACTAATTTAGTTGTATAGGCTACATTCTCATATTAATTTATTTTGTTCTAATGTTACAAGTAATTAACCTCAAGGTTTACTGCTTTACATGATTCTTTTGTAGTGTGGTTTTGGTGAAGTGTAGGCTACTAAAATAAACATTCACGTGTGTACCTTACTTCTTCTCACCGCTGATTCCTTGATGGTTTAGAGGACAATTACTCTGAGTCGCCCCCTGCCGTTACAAAGAATAATACAACGGCGAACGCGTCAAGTATAAATGCCTCGTCCGTTTGTGGAGGCTCGCATAAAGTATAAGGCTTTACACTCGCTTCAGACTCCCACTCACTCCTCCCTGTCAGTCAGTTGTGATTGAGTCCGAGTCAGCGATCAGCCTATTGTCTGTTGAGTTATTCCTCCATGCTAAATCATACGTCTACCTGCTGTGCTTCTTCTTAGATGGGCCTCACTTGACCGTACAAAGGTCCTCGCTTGATTCATTCCATTGTTTTTTCGTGCCATGATCTACAGCCTATTGAAGACTGAGAGCAACAATACATCTATTCACACTGAGCATTCAAGGCCACCCAAATCCCATATGGCAATGGGAGGATGCTGGGAATTTCCTGTTTAAAAAAAAAAAAATCCTTACCACAAAAATTTGCTCATGTCTTTGGCAGATACTTTCCAGTGCCATGTGGTTCTGCTTTCTGTCTTGCATGGCAGCTCTTCACCAGCTCGTCTCTGATCACAGTAGATTCGTCAGGTTTGAACCCTCTCCAGTGGCCGCGGACCCTTCGGTGGTGGTCTTATATTCAAGTCCCTGTGAATAAGGAGAGGCTGCTTTGATAACCTGACCTGTTTACTCACCAGTGTCTCCAGGGCAAGGCAGCTTTGATCAGCTCCAAATTAACTGACCAGTAAGGGAAATATTTAACGTCTGTGATCCCAGCTGGTTTCTCTCTTCTGCTCCAGGAGGTTTTTTTTTTTTTTTTTTGCAGTGCATTTCATCTCTAGTAAATGTTTGCTGTGTTGAATCCCTTTTTAGTTAGTCATAAAGTTTGCAAAGTTTTTCCTCCACAGAAACAGTCAAACCTAAATGTATTCAGACACCTTGCTATCCTCACTTACATAAATTAACTATAGTGTCCTGCACCCACTAGTAAAAAAATATCAAAGATGATACAGCCTATGGTGTCTGAATAATTGTTGGTTTGACTGTATATGTAACCAGATTATGCTCATTATATGGAAATGGAAGCCCCATGCTAATAAGCTAACGTTTTTCATTTCTGGTCACTTTCTTTGGCTTAAGAAAAGGAATAATCTGTTCCCTCAAAGCTCCATAGAAATCATCCTCCATTAAACATAATTAGATAATGCTTTTTATATACCAATTTAATGTTTGAAACTATTTTGCAGATTTTCCCTTTCAGAATCAGCATAGAAAATGCTGGTTAGAAGCCTGGTTCTGGTCCATAAGGGACCATAGTTTGACCCGTTTGCTACATCTACAGTATATTGCTGTGCCGTTAAATGCCTAGTGTGCGTATATAGACAGTATTTTGAGTTTTTTTGCCTTTCTATGCCACCCTTATTGGAAAAGCTGCTCGTGTTCCAGGCATATATGCCGTTGTGTCCAGACCGTACCACGGTTTCCACCGCATCACTGGGGCGATGTTAAGCCCTATCAGGACCTCTTCAACAACAGTGCCCTGATTAATAGCCTCTCACCACCGTGCCATTCATCATCTTTAAAAGGGAGACAGAGAATAAGACGAGAGAGGAAAAAGAGGATAGAGGTAAGAAAAGAGGGTACTAGGGGAAAGTGCTTACTTGAGAGACCTTAAATCATCCAGTTTTTTTTCCCCTCCTGTCCCCGCTCTCACTATCTCTTTTTGCCTTTCTTCAACCCTGTGCTCTCGATATCACACTCTTCCAGCCGCGGTGTAATCATCGCAGGTGTGAATGCGGGGGCAGATGCATTGTTGGCCTGTAGGTGAGCTGGCAGAAGATCGCATATGTCCTGTTCCCGGTCGCAGCGGGGGAAAGTTAACCGCATCAAGGTCAGCTTTCGGGCACGGGTGTATTTGTGAGGTTCAGTTCTCCTGATTTCCTTTTTAATGAATCACACTTTAATGAATCACAGATTATAGGCAAATCAAAGTTATTTTTTTTTTAGAAATCCAGCTAAGCCATTTTTCACCCGTTATTGCTCATTTCCGTGGTCATTATGTGCCTGCCAGCAGACATCAGCAATGGTAGACCACGGTGATTATGGCACCTACATCTTTATAAGGAGCACAGATAAGAATGAGAAATGACCTCTCAGGCGCTTTAGACGCCAGGTACCACATAGATAATGCTGGTTCCATTACCAGAACCGTATTTCAGCACAATCGGCCGTTATGCTCAGTCTCTTGAATCATGAATGGGGAAGATAGTCCAGAACACAGGCACAAGTGTGTCCATATTGCACTGCATGTCACTGGCAAAGGCGTTGGCTCCCGCTCTAGGTCGCCACTGTGAAAATATTGGACGATCTCTATCGGCCCAGTGTGTGTTTTGGCGTGCCATCACAAATGTGCCCCTCCTGTCCTGTTTTCTTCTTCCAGTCCTGGCCTGAGAGCTGGAATGGGCAGCTTGCTAACCTCCGGGGCAGGTGGCCTGCCTGATGGGCCCAATTCATCACACTGGTTGGGTCCGAAGAGGCCCCTAAAGCCTTGTTTATACTTTCGCCTGGCTCCGCAGCGCGAGCCTCCCCAAACGGACGAGGAATTTATCCTTGACGCGCTCGCCGTTGTACTATTCCTTGAAACGACAGGGGGCGACTCTGAGTAATTGTCCTCTGAACCATCAGGAATCAGCGGGGAGTTGTAAGGTACACACTTGACAATGTTTATTTTAGTACACCACCAATACCACACTACAAAAACAATCGTGTAAAACCTTAGAGATTATTACTTGTGACATTAGAACTAAATATATGGATTTGAGAACATAGAACTAAATGAACAATCTCTTAAATATTTTCTAATTTCACTAAATATTTAATTACGTTTCGTGAGCATTTTTATTAAGCATGGACCTTTATGTTCATTAAAAAGGCTTATATGCTATTCTAGGCTCATTTTGTAAATAAAAGCAACTAATTTAGACACACAAACTGGACGTGCTCGGCTAGATTTGCCTTGAAGTCGTTCAGGCGCCTTCGCACTCACGCGACGAGTCTAGACCAAGCTTTACTCAGGCCTGTTGTTGTCCATGAAGTGTCATCAGAGATTACTACTACTACATCTAGACTCTCCCCTGTTTAGGCCCCATCGACACGACAGCCATCGGCACTGTTCCCCAACAAACTCGTCTCAATACCGGCGTGACGACTCCGATCGTCAACCAGATGGAACTGGATAATATTCTGAATGTTCCGATCCAATCTGACTTCTGACCTGTAATGCTGCCTGGATCACAATCATACACTGTTCATTCGCTGGCCAGAGGAGAGCTGAGCGACTGAGCCTGGGTTCTCCAAAGGTTTTCCTCTCCATTCTGTCCCTGATGGAGTTTTGGTTCCTCGCCACTGTCGCCTTTTTCGCCTCTGTCGCCATTGGCTTTTGTCTTGCTTAGTTGAGGACATTTAATTTAATATTCAACAATGTTATTGCTCTGCCTGCATCGGCACCATTATATGAGAACTGAACTGAGCTGGACGATGAAGTCACTGTTTTCTTCCAAGCGGCTATATATATAAATGAATAACTTTTTTTACACCAAAAATGAACCATCGCTGAACTTACTTAAGCTTAGTTCTGCATTATTTTCCTCTTATCTCTGTAAAGCTGCTTTGAAACACTCTGTATTGCAGAAAGCGCTTTATAAATAAAGGTGACTTGACTTCATTGTGATAGTTATTAAATAAACCCTGATGATGGGGCTGTGATAGGAATGCTTTCAACCCACACCATAGGGAAGTGCATTCCAGACGGAAAACCGGCCACTCAGAAAGAGAAGGGGAGAGAGAGAAACCCCAGTTACCCGTAAGACGGATGGCTTGCCCCAGGCCTGGTCTGAATGCTGAAACGCCCCCTGCGGTGTGGCAGCGAAACATCCAACACACAGGCTTTCATTTGCTCAGCGGGAGAGGGGTTAGCCAGGGCCAACGGGGGCCAGACTCTTCACTCACGGTATTAAACGACAGCCAACAGTTGGCATGAGAAAATCAGCTCGGGCCTCCCTGCGTTGCGGTGGATTGTGTGGCCCCGGGGCCCGCCAGCACCCCAGCTGCTGGAGGAAGAAGCCGGATCGAGCCGAGGCCCCGGGGCCACATGAAAGAGTCCTTCAAAGACTCTTCTCTCGGAACAATAGAGGGCAGGCTGCCCTTTCTTTACGTTCCTTCATGCTTTTTATTGTTTTTTTTCCCATCAGACCTTGTGTTTGGAGGCATTTCCTGTCAGCCGTGCCTGTTCCACCGTTGTGTTGTGTGTTTATTTGCAGTTTATCTCCTCTTGTGAGTGCCAAGTCCGCAGAAGCGGAGCTGCAGGCGTGTGTGTAGTGTTGTGAGATGGAGACAGCTGGAGGGTATATTTGAGATTCCCAGGTGAAAGCAAGTTTATTTGGAAGTGAATTACCCATGTTGTCATTCATTACCAATAAACAAATAAACGCGAATGTGATCTAGCCTCCTCGTCCAGATTTTGGGTTTCGTAATTGTCTTCTCAATTAACACTGCGGTAGAAATTAAAGGGACAACGCCGTCTCTCTTCATCAGTTCATCTGTGTGATTTATTACTACCTAAAATAAAGTCAGACAACAGAGGTTGCTCTTTTATTTTAGATTAATGGTTCTCCTCAACAACTCTTTTTTTCCATATGTTTCTCCTAACGTTCTCTAGGAGAAATAAAAATAGACAGACATGAGTCGATAGTTGTCAGCTAGAGGATGAATGTGGAGCAGCTCAGATTATTCGATCGTGAGTTCATGTTGAGATTTTGATTTCAGAATCACAATTTGAAACATTGTTGATATTTTCCGCAACACTTGGAGACTCTTGCGAGATTTCCAGGTTAGGACATCTGAGAAGCAGACACATCTCCATTTGCTCTCACTGCTGTCCAGTCTTCCTGATTAAAATGTGAGATCTTCTACCACACTGTCAATAAACATGTCTTCTGCAGAGATGAAATGCTGAGCTGATCGCAGTGCAAACAGCAGCTGATGGAAGCAGTATGAAAGAGACTCATTTCACAACTCATGAATGTGCATTTTTTCACATCAACACAGTCAGAAGGTTTTCCTCTTGTATGATTGGTGTTTGGGTTTCAACTCTTTGAGAAACTCAACAGTGGCACTGGTGTTCCCACAGCCTCTACTCTCCATTATTCTCGGTAATTGCATTATCGCGTCTGATATTATTTTTTATTATGTTTCCCTCCATTGCTCCTATGACCATACATATTGTGTGTGTGTGGCACTTGTCGATCCAGTGATGATGTGGGAATGTAAATGCGGTGCAGTGAGAGGCATGAATTGCCATGAAAGGCACGACTAGACAGAACGACTTCACCCCGGAGCAGCCTTTAATCCGTGTACCTGTATGTATCCAAGTGTGGCATTTCACAGCATAACAGACGAGCTTTTCAGCGGCTGATATTTACTGAAAATGAATTTCCACACGTTCTATTTAATCAAATGCCAGCAAATTAATTTATTTTGATTTTTTTTTTTTTTTGCTTTCCGGCATGGGCGCTTTTACACTGTAGACTTTATTTTGATGTATTTTCCGTTGGCTTATAGCCGTGCACACTTGGCTGAAACACAGGGTTAGCTTCCCCTTAAGTCTGGTCCAAAATGATCAATATTAAATTGGACATTGATGCATTGGCCATTGAGAAACCCCATATCAGTTGACTAGATATGACTGTTGTGGATATCATGTTATTACTTGCATTAATTATTAGTATTCATATTTATTGTGCCACTTGGACATTAGCGTTGAGCGCAATTCAGAGTTGATTTAAGCCTTTTAAAGTACAATTCGGTTCTTGAGGTAGTGAACAGGATGCAGAATTGCAATGAGGAAGTAGAATTAAAATGTCATGGTGCTGTAATATTTAAGTTCAAGTTTATCAAGGCCACATTTTGAATTGATTAAACCTTTTGAAAGTTTTGAAAAACCCTTTGAAGATAAACTGATCCTGTTTACATTTGTATTCATTTGATTGATTTCATCATATTTATATTATATTATTATATTAATAAATTAACTTTTGTGGATAAGGATGGAAGAACACTTTCTTTCCCAGAATGCATCACCTGTTTAGATTTTTTTTTTTTTTTTTAATAAAATGCAATTTAGTAAATTTCTCTTTCTGTCATTCCAATTCAAAATCAAACATAACTTCCTGTGTGTTGTGGCCAATTCAATTAAAACGAGCATGGCAAGGCCAAAAAAAGAAAGAAGAAAGAGTTTCTTTTTCTATTCCCATTTGATTTCATACACCTGACCCAGTTCTCTAAACCCTCAAACTGTATCTTTCTCATTCATCTCCATCAATAGAGCTTTCTCCATCACGCACGCAACCGTACACACAAACACAGGCCATCAACTCGTTTTAATACACCTTTTGTGTGTTCTCCTCGAGCAGTGGTGCGCACTGGCAGTGCTGTTAATTATCCGTCTAACACCTCAGACAAATGGGGCTGAAAGTCCATCGCAGCGACCCCGAATGAATGTCATCCGCTCACCTCTCACTCCAGCGCTTGCTAACTCACCGTAAATGGATTACCGGGCACTCGCTCCACAGTTAACCCCTACTCTCCACATTCAGTCATTTTGTCCAGTCAGATGTTTAATGTTTCTTTGGGTGAGGAAAACGTTGGATCCTCTTTTCACAGATATTCTCCACGGTCGTGCCACTTGTGCTCTTAGTGCCGCTTTCTTGAGCTCACGCCTTTTAATTTTTCAGTGTTTTGTTCCGTTTGCATAACCTCCCGTTGACCTCGCTGTTGTCAGTCTCATAAGGCCGGTAAAATCCACCCTTTCTCTCTCGCTCTCTCGCTCTCTTTCCACTCTTCCTCTTTGTGGATTCCAGAAAATGTCTTTGTCATGAATGTAATTACTGGGTATAGATCTAATTTAAAATGCAACAGAGCATAATGGGTCTCACATTGTGGATGAAGCACGTCAGGTCGTGATTTTTAGAGTAGAATTACACACTTTGAAAGGTCATGCAATGTTGTACGACGTTGCTGGATATTACTCGCATCGCATCGCATCAACAGTTATTCATCTGCACTTTTCTCCTTTCTTGAATGGCTGTTTAAGTTCTTGGTTTTGCCTTCTAACAAATGTTAGTCTCATTACTATAGGTCTTTTTCAGAGTTGCCACCCACAGTTTTTGCCGTAAATGTTAATTTAACTTAACTTGTGATGTCAGTCGTGTCCGGCATGCTTCTTCTAATAGCCGTGTTGTGGCATGTTTTGATTGCTCAGGTCTAAGTTGATATACAATTAACCGTCTTTCCATCTCAATAATATGCGAGCGTGCGGGAATTCGGCTGAACGAACGCAATCGTGTCTGACAGCTCAGACGAAAGCTCAGTGGCCCTGAGAATGTACGCGGACAAACCTGACAGAAATTAAACATGTCAAACGCGTCCTTTGATTCTCTCCAGGAAAGATTGCACGTTAAGGTGCGGCGCAGTACCGTCAACTCATCTGCAGTTATTTTGCATCACTGCCTTTTGTGCCGATTCTCTGTAGAAAACAACATGTTTCAACATAATTAACATGGAGATGAAATCCTGTGTAACGTTGATGATTAGCATTTACATTTACTACTATACTTACACGGAACTTCAAGGTACTTTAAAGTATCGCAGTGTTTGCTTTCGTTCGTCTAAGGAGTAAATTAGATAATTTGTCGTGTTGCTAATGGAGAGGCAATGCATCAGTCAAACCAAAATGTATTCAGACGCCTTCAACATTTCTCACATTATCACAGTTTATTCGCTATAGTTTAGAAAATGGTAATAAAATATGAGCAGAACTCAGTTGATATTTGACTGGTTTTGTCCGTCCTTCTGTTAGACTGTCTCACACATGAATTATGTTGAATATCTGTCAGCTGTTAAATTTAACTACACAATTAGATAATACCAGTTTAGCTCAACCAATCACCAAGCAATGCTTCATTGTGTTCAGTCTGTGTGTAAAAAGAGCATTAGCAATTAAAGACAAAACACTTCAGCAAAACATGATCAGCTCAAAGTGTTGAAATCATTTTTGGTCCCAAATTTTATGAAACTCCACTATATGAAGAATTTTTGGGTATAATGTCAGAGTTTACTTTATTTTGCTCTCCTCACTTACATAAATGAACTATAGTGTCCTGCACTCACTAGTAAAATCAAAAATCAAAAATGATATCTGGTGTCTGAATAATTTTTGGTTTGACTGTATGTGTTGCTAATAGAGGGAAAGAGACTGATTGTACTGTAAGTTACTCATATGGCAGCTCAGATTGAATCTGCAGCTTTCACTGTATCGGCCGGGAAAATATTCAGTCTGCCACCCCCCCCACCCCCCCCGTCTCTCTCAGATGGGCGGCCATTTAACCCCGCCACCAGACCTGGTGAAATATTAATGCACTTAAACGCGGATGAGGTGAAAGAGGTCTGCGAAAGACAGGACCCCTGCAGGCATCCCTCCCGCACGCATGTACGCCTCTCAATCACACAGTCACGCATACAACACTGGTTTGCTCACCAAGGCTGCATTTATTTGATCAAAAATACAGTTAAAAGAGTTTAATATTATTGCAAATATTACTATCTTTGGTAACAGTGTCTTTATGTTATATATACGTTACCATAGTAATAACAGTAAATTATGCATAATTACATGCAACTAACCCTCAACCAAACCCTAATCCTACCCTAACCCTATAGTAAGTACATGTAGTTGCTTAATATATAATTACACTGTAACAAAGACACCTTGAAATAAAGTGTAACCCCATCTTTTGACCAGTTCTGTAGGTTGTCATTGGCGATTAGCAATTATGTTGCGTCATGCGTCAGGCGTCTGCCTTTGAACGCTTCTCCAGATTTGAAACAGAATCTTAAAGCAGATTAAGGGATAAAGGTGTGTTTATTTGAGAGCCGCAACCCCAGAATTCCCCTTCAGATACCTGCCGGTGTGCCAGAAGCTCCTGGAACCTGTGCAGAATTTTGATCTGTGGGAAGAGGGGACGGGGGGTGGCGTTCGGAAAGGCCAGGGACCGCGTGTGAGAGTGAATAATGAATAAGAAGCTAGTTGGGGAAAGAGATGGAAGGAATGATAGGCAAAAAAAAAGCTAGCAAGAGCAAAAAGAAAGAGCTTGGCGTAACACTTAAACCCGGCAGGATTACGTGAACTCTAAAACGCAGGGCCTCTGGGATGTGCCCTACCTCTCCTCACACCCCGCCCACCTGGCCATGTGATGCGCTAAGCCTTCCAATCAGAACAGAGGGCATATGTTGTGTCTCCTGACCTGACCTGACTGTGGTTTAGTCATTCACGTCAGCTCGTCATAGCACTTCCAAAGCATTTCTCACTGTTTAAAGTGCAAAATCAAATCAATTTTAGTTTGTTTAGTTAATAACGTATTACTCGAATGTTTTAGTAACCTACAATAACCCTTGTTTCGGAGAGCAGGAGCTGCTGTGATGGACCGCCCGCTGCACACCAGCAGCTCACTTTACATTCATGTCAAAGTCAGCCGTGGGCCTGGAGGGCTTTGACATGCAAGGCCTCTGGTAGGGTGCTGTTGTCATGGCGCTATATGAAGTCATCAGTGCTCCTTGATGCTATCACTCCATTCGCTGCGAATCCCGCACGGCCTTTTGAGACCCCGACCCCCCCCGCCTCACCTCCGGCACGGTCCACTTCCATTAGCACCTTCAGAAGCCTCAGCTGGGATTGAAGTGACAAAGATGGCTAATATTGTGCATTAATATTTCATACGCGCAGACAAATCCATGCATCTGTGGGTGGCACGTATACGTTATGATTCAAACTAATGCATCTTTATATAGTGGATGTCGTTCTCCATTGAAACTCCCTATTTTGTTCTGCTTTTACAGTAAAGATTCTCTAGGATGAACTTCATCTACAATCACGTGATTCTACACAGAGATTTTTTTTTTATCTAAATTGAGCATTAACGAAATATATTTGATCTCTCTGAATAGTTTAGTCAAATGTATTGCAAACGTATTTTTTAACCATTTTTAAAGAGAGAATTCATGTACACTACCGTTCAAAAGTTTGGGGTCAGTAAGATTTTTTTTATGTTTTTAAAAGAAGTCTCTTCTGCTCACCAAGGCTGCATTTATTTGATAAAAAAAAACAAAAAAACAGTAATATTGTGAAATATTATGACAATTTAAAATGACTGTTTTCTATTTTAATATATTTTAAAGTGTAATTTATTCCTGTGATCAAAGCTGAATTTTCAGCATCATTACTCCAGTCTTCAGTGTCACATGAACTGATAATTATTACACATTAATATTAACACTGATAATAATCATAAATGTTTCTTGATCATCAAATCATCATATTAGAGTGATTTCTGAAGGATCATGTGACACTGAAGACTGGAGTAATGATGCTGAAAATTCAGCTTTGATCACAGGAATAAATTACTGTATATTCACAGAAAACAGCTGATTTACATTGGAATAATATTTCACAATATTACTGTTTTTGTTTGTATTTTTAATCAAATAAATGTAGCCTTGGTGAGCAGAAGAGACTTCTTTTAAAAACATAAATCTTACTGACCCCAAACTTTTGAACGGTGGTGTACATGCTTTAACAAAAATATATATTTGCTTTTTGTACCCTCAAAGAGCAGCAAGACAGAAATTATAATCTATGGTGTTCAACATTATGAATCTGCGGATCCCGGGATATGGTGATGGAAAAAATTTGCCATGGGAGGGGTAAATATATTTGAATGATTTTGCATTACCTTTCAAAACTTTTGTGTTCTCCGGAGAAGCGTTGTTCACTCGCAAAACTTTAGCATTTTCCCTGAGAAACGATGCGTTCGCTGGCAAAACCTTTGCGTTCTCCGGAGAAACGTTGCGTTCGCTCGCAAAACTTTTGTGTTCTTTGGGAGCGAGCACAAATTTTTCCGGGCAAAAGCATTGAGAAATATTTTTTTCCTCACATCTCATATTTTTTTCCTTTACCATATCCCTTTAGCGGCTCCATGTGAAGCAAATGCTGTAGATAGAGCTTAACTTGTATTGAATATGTAACATTCCTTTAAAGATACCCAGATTTTAAGTCATGGAAAGTCCAAGAAAAGCACAACCGCCGTTTGCTTTTGTGTGCTTCTCTTGTGGCTGCGTGAGGCCGGGTTTGCAATTCTTTAAATGTCCCGTCCATGAAGTAATTGTACGCTGTCTCCGGTGATTGGTAGCTGGGAGAAAGAGCCCGTCGACTGCCAGAGAACCGGATCCCTGTTTGCTCACGTTCACCCTGCGCCGTATCATTACCGGCATCTCGAAGAGCCCTTGCCCTGCAGATTAGGGTAAAGTCTTGGGGTGAACAGGGCTGAAATGTCTGTTTATTTTGGCCTGCCGGTTATCTCATGAATCATTTATTTGCAGAGCACAAATGCGAGTTGGTAAGATGCTGTTTGAGCCCTTCATGCTGCCAGGGTTAAGTGGCCGAGCATCTAAAGGGAGACGAGGAACCATTAGGCAGATTCGCCTGAGGAAAAGAGCCACCAGCTGCCAGACAGATGACTGTGCCACACGCACAGGTGGGCACGCTCAATGATAGGTCTGTTAACTCAGACGCCACTAATGTGTGCTTTTCTCTTCTGAGATTTGAAGATCTGCTGCACATCTCTCATTCTCATGACGTCCAGCCCATGTGTGCGGCTTGAAACAAACACACTGCAATTCCAACTCCATATTGCACTTCACTTTTAAGGTTTCGAGGTGGCGGCCATCTTATTCGTGATTTCATTATTTATTATGTAAATGCATTTTTTAAAATAGAAATACAGCTTTTTCTGCTGTAATGGGGAAAGAACAGAATCTCAAACTCTTTGACGAGTTTGTTGTTTTAATAACATATTACAAATTGTCAATATAAATAATTGGTTACACTTTATTTTAAGGTGTCATTGTTAAACGTAAATGAAAATTATGAAATATTGCGCTGGCAATTAAATGATTAAAAAAATTATATTATAACTAATAACAATTACAAGCAGATATCAAAACTAATAAAGCTGAAAATATAAGCTTATTCAAAATATTCATAAATTCTATAATAGTATATAAAAAGTATGAAAATATATAAAAATGATAAGGACATATCAAAGCTACTAAAACTTAAAATATGAAAATATAAGCTAATTCAAAATATTCATAAATGCTATAATAGTATATAAAAAATAATAATAAAATACTGGCAAAACCATGTTTTTTTTTTTAGTAGTACCCTGTAAATGGCAGATTCTTCAATAAACTCCATAGTATTACTGTGGTTCTTGTCCAACAAAAACAACAACATGATTTTACCATTTTTTTGCTCACATAACAGTTTGTAGGAGTTTTTTGGTTTGTTTTTGAGCAAATATGTTTCTGCATCACCTCAGAGAACGCTGTGCATGGCTTTTCTTTCTTTAGATGTCAGTAATAATTTTCTGAGAGTTCGTCATGCGTAGGTCGTACATAAGCCGCGGCGTGAAGTGACACGACGGCGTGTTTGATTGACAGCCTGTTGATGAATCCAGCGGCTTTGAGCTCGGCAGAGCAGATCATCACCACGATATCAAAATAAGCATTATGAAAAATACAAGCCGTTTCCCTGCCATGCATCATTACAAGCATACTCTCTGCCTCTGTAATCATATTAATTCCTTAACAGCTTTATTTAATGACAGGGAAACCATAATATGGAAATCCTGGTCGTTACGAATTGCTATAATTTATGAACAAAAGCAATGTGACGGTGAGCGCGGCCAGCTGATCCAATATTGAGAGATGTTCTCGGCAGGGCTGATTATCAATACGGAATTGCAAATGTGCGGAAGAAAGCTTCCCAGCAGTCTCGGGAAAACCGTCTGGGAAAAAAAGAGAGCGAATGGAAAAACCTGAGGCGCCGTACAGTTCCTCCGTATGGCAGAACATGGAAGTGTTCAGAAGTCTGCCGGCTACAGGAGCCCATGCTGTACTTGGTGTCTAAATAACGAACTCGAGTCGGCAGTGGTTTCCAGCGGCTGTAAGGGACTGGGATGGTGATCCGGCCAATACCAGCACGCCTTCGCTTTCATGTGCTCCTCCACATCTCTGTCTCGCTCTCTCTCTCTCTCGGCCTTTCATTAGTCCAATCTGTGCCTCGTGCCCCGCTGAGTAAAAAGAGCTTGTTTTTTTGTTTTTGTTTTACCAAAAGGGCAAGAATGTGAAGCACAAGAGGCTTCCGGAAGGGTCCGGGGAAGTTTCCGGGCGCAGGTGTTCGTCCTCGTGCTGGTTTCCGACAGATGGCCTGTTTCTGAGAGTCCGGGATGCTTTCGTGCCACTGCTGAAACGCTGTGTAGTTCATACTGGTTTAGTTGGACAAAATGAAGTTTATTCGCATTTTGACTCTTTGCTGGTGGGTATATGGTACTGTTTCAAACGTATTGTTTATTTGTTTATTCGTTTGTTTATTCATTCGTTTGTTTGTTTGTTCATTCATTCTGTTGTACGTTCTTTTGTTTATACTGGTTTAGTCAGTCAAAGTCAGGTTTATTGTCAATTTTAACACTTTGAAAACTATAGCCACCAGCAAAGATTTAATTCATTCATTCATTCATTCTGTTTGTTCATTCATTTGTTTGTTCATTCATTCCTTCATTAGTTTGTTTATTAGTTTGTTAATTAATTTGTTTGTTCATTCAATTCAATCAGTTTGTTCATAGGTTGGTTCATTCATTCGTTTGTTTGTTCATTTGTTCGTTCATTCATTCATTCATTCATTCATTCATTCATTCATTCATTCATTCATTCTGTTCGTCCATCCATCCATCCATCCATCCATCCATCCATCCATCCATCCATCCGTCCATCCATCCATCCGTCCATCCATCCATCCATCCATCCATCCGTCCATCCGTTCACTCTGTTGCCTCTTCTTTGATTCATTCTATCAGGCCTTTTAGACTTTTTGAAACTTTTTGATTTTATAATAAGAATTTACGTAACATTTCTTTTGAATTTTAATTAATTTCAATAAACTAGAATAGCAACTCTCCACCTATTTACTGCCTCATCTCCCATTCAGTTCAGTTCAGATTTGAGGAATATGATAATTTCAGAGAGGTCCTGAATGGCGCTCAGCCCTGTTTAAAGAGTGAGGCCGGTGTGTGGAAAGTGACCTTGTAAGCAGAATCGAGTCTGAAGACTCTTTTGTTGCCTCCTGCTGCTCGTTGTTGAAATGCATCGGAAATGCCCCAGCCGTCTCTTTCCGACTGTCTCCTCTCATCTGTGAACTTGTTCGTTTGAAGCCGAGATAAGTAATGTGGTTCTCCGAGCTGCAGCTCCATTTTTGCTTCGTTTATGATCAATAATAAGTACTCTGAGGGAAGAGCGAGCCGAGCGGGTGTTGCTGATTTATTGATTTCTGTGGGGCCGTACCGCATGCATGCTAATGAGCAGCGTGATGCATTGCAAAGCTGTGAACTCTGGAGTGTTTTCAAATTATTGTAACACAGCCATCGACCCGTCCACCTCCACTGTCTTTTTATGTGGTTTTGGTGTTAAAAGCCACACCGGAATTACGCTCATCTGTAAAACGTGGCTTTCGTGCTCCCTCTGGCAGGGATTTTTATTTGTTTTTCGCTGTTTGGCTGTGTTTCGCCTTGCCAGAGCTGAAGTTTGTAGATGAATGTTGTTTGTGGTTTACAGTGACAGCAGCAGCCAGATCAGCTAATGTTGAACACGGAGCGTTTCTCTTGGCTTCATCAGAACCGGAAAGCTCAGAGGAAAATATTATTGCTCTTTTATGAGATGACGCAAACTCTGAATCAACACGCACCAATGCTACAATTTCCTAAATGTCATAATCATTTGTTAACAAACAAGTATTCATTACTCCAATGAGCTCTTTGTTTCTGCCTTAAATTATTACATTTGTTTAAATTAGTATGTTTTTGTATGTGTATATTTCTGAAATACATAACTTAGACAGTTTCCTCTGATATCAGATCACTGTAAATTGTAATGTGGACTCATGCACTTTCTGTAAAGCTGCTTTAAAACGATGTGTATTGTAAAAAGCGCTATACAGTAGAAATAAATGTGAATTGATTTGACCTTTAACCTGTTAACCGTTGCCAGTGCGCCCGCGCACTGAAGCGTTATTTATTTATTTAATTCAAAATTACTATCAGATTTAATGTTATACCTTGACAAACTATACATAATTAAAAAGATATAATACTCAAGTTTCAGTATTTGACCACTATTGTATTCTGAGAAACTCATAGTGACAGTTATGTCTTAATTTGTGTCAGGAGTTATGAAATGAAAAAATGAGTCGATACCTTTAATATGAATTATGCGCGTCAGCCGCTTTCATTCATAAAAAACTCCGTGCTGTCGTCATGACAGCGATACACAAAACAACGTCCCTCAGGGCTTTAGCTCAAAAATGTGCAGATTTGGAGAAATATTGATAGATTCTCATAGATTTACATCAGATTTCTATAGACAGGAATAATATTTATTGAATTTATACCCAAATGCGTCGATGTAATCATTATGAGCGTTTGCATACTCTGTTAATGTGTTTTCAATTCATACCAATAGCCTGAGGGCGCCCTCGCCGCCCTGTGCACAGTATTAGAACATGAAGAAGTGCCATAATCATGTGACAATCCAGGAAGCCTCGAACACACACACAGCTAACAACAGATCGCGCTGTAACTATGGCTGTAACATGCAGATACAGACATTTTGAAGACAATAAACATGTTTGCTATGATATTTGAGTTACCTGTGTTTTTCAATCCATGCCAGGTATTTCCATAATAATAGATTATATTTATAATGTAATGCTAATCTACATAGAATCGTTGTGCAGAACACCATCCAATAGTATATTTTCTGTCTGATTTTTTATCTGAAGCCAAATTAGATCACAGAAAATTATTTAAAATACTCGATTTGCTTTATAAAGTAAGTTTATAAGCACAAACATGGTTTTAATCTCATAAATTGTCGTGTATTGATGGTGTGCTAAGCTAACATGCTAGCTAGCCCTAGGTGCACCTGCCACGTCTAGAAGTTATATTTTTATTATTTTTTTAATGCTTACTGAAATGTTTCTTTATTCAAGAAATGCATTAGATACAGTTTAAAATGTAAGGGTGAACTTTGAGAAAAGAAATTAGTGACTGAAACCATATGAATAGCCTGTGAATAGCCAGTCGTTAGTAACTATAATGCAGACAAAAGAAATGCATATTTACAGCCATAACCAGGCTGGAGAGGTGTGAATGTGTGCAGGGGGAGACTGAGACTGAATGGGGCTCGTTTGCACCACAAAACAATAAAGAAAATATACTGGATAGATGGTTAGAAGATGACAATAAACATCAGTAGCATTTTAGCATCAAATCAAAATAAAGTCACATGACATGGTCTTGAAAAACATTTCACTAAATACAGAGTTTTGGACTTATTATCTTAAGATTTTAAACATAAAATGTTTAGACATGTGGCATTAGCTGTAGTGCATTTCTAGATTGCTCCAGTGCCAACTTCAATTTTATTTTCATGAGGATATTTCATAAAAAATAATTTCTAATAACTTTACAAAACTTTGAAGCTATTTATAACAATTTTTGTCATTATGACAATAATTAATTCTACATTTACAATAAACTGCCAGGTGTCAGCTTTCAAATGAGATCATACTTGTGCTTTTAGTACAAAGGGTTCATGAACTGTATCTGTTTCAGTTTGGGTATGTCATTTCTGGGGATTTTTCAAAAGTGGGGTTGCAGCTTAACAGGTTAATTGGGTTTCTAATATGTTTGGTTTTAAGTATAAACTTTGTTTCCATTTTTATTTCTCAAAAGGACAGAGTTTGTTGAAAACAAGTTGATTGTGATCATACAGTCAAATTAATGTGGAGAATCGGCTCAAATCATTCGATTTTGAGGGAATTTGCTGAGTGATGTTTGAGTTCGTATTGAGATCTTTGGCATCATGGGAAGTCTGAGCACATTCGAGACGAGATTTCTTCTGAAAGTCTAGCATACATTCTGCATCCGAAAACACACACTTGCCAACTATGTAGAAGGTTAAAAGACCTGTATGTGACAAAAGAAGTGTGTCTGAATTCAAAGAGTTGGAGAAAAGTGCCCTAATTCTTCCGGCGATGGACACTTTACTGTCCCATGAGGCCACGGGAGAGGATTTGAGAATGGCAGTGAAGGTCACATGATAATGACGATAATGAAGATACTACATTCACACTATATAGAACTCACTTTTTAGGAATTGCAAAGTAATTACTTACTCAAAATAAGTACCTTCTCGGAGAGAATACGATCTCGGACGCAGTCATTCTCTATATATTGATGTATTCAATTAGTCTTTTTCTAATATGAGGAGACCTACATTAGTCGACCTAGTGGATGAAAGTCTGTTCTAGGTGAAGTCTGTGTGATTGTCTCTGGATGTGAGGTGGTCTGAGCTGATGTGAACGGGAGGTTAAGACAGATTCAGGAATATATTCATCAGTTCTCCTTTAACTTTTATAGGCGCCGCGGGGCGTACATCTGTGCCTTGATCTTACAACAAACCTGTCAGTTCACATCGCCACGAGTGCTAAATCAATATCCATTTCAAAACTTGCCAAATACATTTTTTGATGCAGTTTTTGTCAGGCCTGTGTTGTATAAAGAGAATCTGTGATGTGTTGATATTATACAGTGTTATAGTGTTATACTCAATACTTCTGAGGGGTTTATTTGTCCAATGAAAATATTGCTTGCATTTACAAATGCAATACTATATATATATATATATATATATATATATATATATATATAAAAATATAAAAAATAAAACCTTTAAATATAAAAAAAAAGATATCTTTATACATGCATGCATACATATACATATACATATATATATATATATATATATAAAACAACGATTAATCGCGATAAATCACATCCAAAATAAAAGTTTGTGTTTACATAATATACTGTATGTGTGTACTGTTTATAATTATTTTGTATTTATAAATACTCACATATGCATGTATATATGCTTAGCTCAGCAAACTGAATGTTTCCTTTAGGGCTGTCACTTTTGAGAAAAATCACATCTCAAATATCAAGCAATATATTCGAATATCTACGAAAAAAAGAAAACAAAAAAACACCGTAACGGAGATTCAATCACAAATTTATTAACAGCCTGACAGTCATAAACAGGACTCAGGCCATAGCCTGTCTGAAGAAAATATTTTGACTTAATTTTTGAAACAGCAGGTTATCAACTTAATCTAGGCTATATGAAGTGCCACTATGCAGCCAATCACAAAATTAGGCTACATGGAAAAAAAGGTGCTGATCGGCTGTGCAGGAAAGTATGCAGTCATACGATGTTGGACGCCTGGCGATGCTCTGCTCTGTGTCTCTGACTCCGCTGCCTCATTTAGACGGTAACTCGACAGGTGAGCACGAAGATTGGATGTCTAGGATGCGTAAGTAATCTTTCGGCAAACTACCTTATCTTTAACGGTTACTTTACCATCTGCGGTGTAGAACACAAAATATTTCCAGACACTACTTTATAGATGAGTTGGTGTAGAATTGTCCGCTCAGGCGTTCTGTGCGTTATCTTCCATTTTCAAAACAGGCTGGCTATTGGCTAATGTTCGCTTGATGTGGTCATGGGCCTACGCTACAGTACGTTCAGAGCGCCCGCTACTGGATGAGATGGCAAACTATAAAACACAAAACAAACGGTCTAATCATAGACTGTAAAATATGCGCTACACACGGCACTTTAAAAACTGAATAGTTTATTTATAGTTCGATTACGGATATTTCACGTCATGTTCGAATGCATATTCGAATATCGAATAAAAAGTGACAGCCCTAGTTTCCTTTAAGTATTAACTTTGTCTCATATGTTTCTTATTCTAAAGGGAAAAATAGTTTTAAAAATGATTTCACATGAAGAATATGGAGCTGTAAAATGAACACGGACAGCAGTTCAGCTCATTTACTGAGATATTAGAGCTCAGTCTGAGGAGCACATGCCTCGGTGTGATCTAACTCCTGTCTAGGAGGAACTGTGGAGATGTAAAGGGCTTTTCTCCGGTGGGTCGGTTTACAGCTTCTCCTCCGAGCGCTTGTGTGTTTAGTGGAGTCCTATCAGACGCTTCTTGACTGATCTCCGTCAACAACCCCCAAAACAGCCTTTCCTGATGCTCGTTCGTGTCCGTCCCGTAAGAAAACTCTGAATACCGGGGGGAAGCGGTTTGACAAGGAGAGACGTGAACTAATTAACTAACTTAAACAAACTTGACAAGAGGAAGGAGAAAAAAAAGCTTTCAGTGCCCCCTTTTAAAAAGCCATTACCAGGAAGTACCAGAATGTGTGTGTGTGTGTGTGTGTGTGGCCCCAAAACTGAGCAAAATCTTAATTTGGGGACTTCAGGGATGTCTTCATTTTTCATAAATGAAGTCATTTAAATTTTTACCCCTAAAAACGCTGAAGGGCTTCTGTAGGGCTTGGTCTTGGTCAATATAATTATCTCTGCTTGAAAAGTCAACGTTAGATGGCTAGATAAACGTGTGTGTGCGTGTGGGTTTGCCGCAGGGCCGTCGCCGCCTCGGCTTCTTTCAGATGGAGTCGTTTAGGAGGTGAAGAGGGAGATTATGGATCATTTGTGGGTGGAGATCTGTCAGAAACAAGGGCTTTGTGAGCAATCCCAGACTTCTGACAAGATGACCTTTCATCCCAGTAAACAGAAGCCCAATTTAAGTGTTTATCATTCAAGGAATGTCAGGATAAACACACAGAGAGCGGCTATACTGCAAAAAAAGCCTTGTTTCCAGTCCAAATTAAATCAAATCTAAAAATTCTTAAATCAAGATGCGTTACTATATGAGTAAAATGACATAAGATATTATGTCCTATGAGTTGATGCTTAAAAAAAGCACGATTATCTGCCAATAGGGTCAGATAAATAATGTTAACAAGATCTGACCCCATTGGCAGATAAACTCACTTAATTTTGATGAATTCCCCCAGAAAACGAGACTTAATATCTTATGTCATTTTACAACTTTAATAAATGCATCTTGATTTAAGAAATGTTTGATATTTGGACTGGAAACAAGACAAAAACACTAAGTAAGAAGAGCGTTTTCTGCCGTGATATGAAGAGTTTTGCGGTCTCGGTGAGTTTGTGTCCCGAGGGCTCTGTGCTGAAATAAAAAGATGCATCTCTGTGGCGTCTCATTTAAATCTGAGACGCAGATGTCTTCATTACGTTCACGATGAATCACTTCAGTTCTTCACACCCTTTTGAGTTTCTCTCGCAATTTCTTCACATCGTTACAAAAGAGGGACAGAACGTGAAAATGCAGGGAGGAGAGATCAGATGTGATGTTCTGTCTGGTGAGATATGATTCCTCTCTAGAGGAAATTACATGCGGGTGGTTGTTGATAGTAATATTGTTAACGCAGCGACTATAAAGAGCGTCCTGGTGCCCTTGGAATATACATGGGTTTCCATCAAATCCCCTTTCCCCTGGGAGGAGTTTAGCAAACCAAATCGATATTTATTTTGTTGCGGTCATTATTATTCATGGAGAGTGTCCACATGCAAATTATTGGATTTTCAGCTTATTAATTAGGGTTATATATATATATATATATATATATATATATATATATATATATATATTTATTTATATATATAAAAAAATATATATATATATATATATATATATATATATATATATATATATATATATATATATATATATATATAAAAAAAAAATATATATATATATATATATATATATATAAATATAAATAATTTCATGTTAAATATATTAGAAAATACAAATAAAATATGTATGTATTTTAAATTATATATATTAGAATTTAAATTACACAATATATTGTTTATTTAAAATATTATAAATATATTTAAATGACAACATTTAGATATCTTTTATAATATTATATATACACATATATATAGACACAGTATATTTATATATTACCTATTTTCTAAATTGTGTGTGTGTGTGTGTATATATATATATATATATATATATATATATATATATATATATATATATATATATATATATATATATATATATATATATATATATATATATAATATACATTTTCATTGCTACTTTATTTTAATTTTAATTTAAATACACAAATATGTTTGTTTTTGTTTTTTTTATTGAAAAAAAAGTTTTGCATTTTGAAAAACTCAGTTGACCTTCACATCGAAATAAATCCAAATCTGTAACAGTGAATATCAGTGAGATTGATGTATCAGCCCATATTTGTCCATTTTGAGATTATTGCATTGGATATACTGGATATACTGGTCTTCCTAATATAAACTGCAGTTATATTCTGAGCTAATGCAGACACCGCTTCGTCTTTGTGATCTTCTTTTATTAAACCCTTCTCTCTTCTTCTCATTTTCCTTTTTTGAGATTTGACGAGCTGAAAATAGAAAGTTAGCGAGAGCGGCGACCCAACACTCTTCAAAGGGAAGAGGTCCCGCGCCGAGCACAAGCGCTTACACACATTGTAATTAGAGGAAAGGCCATTATCTTGTAAAGATGTTTTCCTTCACAGACCAGAAGAACATTTGCCTTGGGGATTTTCTGTGGTAACTTAATAATGGAGGCGTTCAGGTTCATTAGCAGCAGCGCTTCTGAAGGCCCGGATTCAGTAATAGGAAAAGTCTTCTCGAATCCGGCCGCTCGTTCGTCGAGGACGTGTTCATCGGCACCCACGCTTTTCAGAGCGAGATTAAGCTTTCTAATGAATTTCCAGTCCTGTACGGTTAAGCCTCAGCCAAAAAAATATTAAATCAGAGCGAATTTATCTCTGATGATGTCGCTGTTTCTGCCTCCTGCTCGCAAAATTAACACATTTATTAAACCAATGAATTGAGACGTCTCCTATTAATTGGCAAAAGTGCTGAAAGCTCTGTTGGTAACACGTACCGCCGAGGCTGGTAAATGAAACTAAAGCCGCTAATTAGCAGATGAAATCGTCCGCTTGTCTAAAGCTATCATCACCACCATCGCGCCCAGAGATTAATAGGCGGAGCTCATAAAAAAAAAAGAAAGAAATGTCGGTAGTTTTCAGAAACAGCTGGTGAGACCCACAGCACAGAGAGGGTCATCGCAGGGGCCCGTTTAATGAGTTTGGGGCCGACGGCGCGTGTTCCTCGACGGCACGTCCCGCTCCAGACTTTGGGCCTGTCAGAGCGTGGCACTTCAAAGGCGGACGCTCCAGAAGCCACATGGTGCTGTTTTAGCATCACTATTATACTCTTCATTCCACCTTATTCCGGATGATTCTTTTATTTTCTGATCTTTTTATTTTATTTTTATTTGTTTGCACTATTTTATTATATTTTATTTTATTTTCTGTTTTTTATTTTATTTTATTTGCACTATTTTATTATATTTTATTTTCTGGTTTTTATTTTATTTTATTTATTTGCATTATTTTATTATATTTTATTTTATTTTTCTGGTTTTTATTTTATTTTATTTGTTTGCACTATTTTATTATATTTTATTATATTTTATTTTCCGTTTTATTTATTTTATTTTATTTATTTTCTGTACATTTTTATTTTGTTTATTTTATTTTCTGCACTTTTTTTATTTTATTTTATTTTATTTTGTTTATTTTATTTAATTTAATTTATTTCTGTACTTTTTAGTACATTTTATTTTTTGTTGTGTCTCTACAGATTGGAAAAAGGTGTTTTTATATAAATATAAAGAAACACCAGCAACAACATGCTACCATCCTAAGAGAATAATTTTATAGTATATTATACCAAATTAGTCTCTTAGGATGGTAGCATGTTGTTGCTGGTGTTTCTTTATATATTTAATATAATATAATATTTATATTATATTCATTTAATATTTATCCACCTTATTCCAAAAGCCACATGGTGCTATTTTATTACTACTATTCTAGTTTTCATTCGATGTTCTTATACATTTGGTTTATTTTAGACAACAAATGTTAGTTTTAGTTAAGAATCTTTTTTTTTTTTTTTTTTACTTTTATTTATTATTTATATAGCACATTTAATAACGTTGTTTCCCAAAGTGCTTCAGAGTTATAATTAAAACATATAAATACATATATAAAAACATTTACCATGCCTAGCAAATGAGGCATGACTACACACTCTTAGACATACACCCTCACACAACTGTATAGTGAGATTAGTATAGAAGAGAGAGAGAGAGAAAAGAAACTAAATTAAAATAAGTTATTATTTCAATGAACAGAAAACCCTTAACTAAAAGCTAAGATAAAAAGATAAGTTTTCAACTGAGACTTAAAAATCTCTATGGTTTGATCTTGGCGAATATGAAGGGGAAGACTGTTCCACAACTGAAAAGGCTTGTTCACCCTTTGACTTCTTCGTAAAATAAGGGACAGCCAGCAAAAATTGGTTGAATAATAACCATCAGTCTTCAAACCAGTAGGGTGGAGAGGTTTGGACCTGCCGGGGTCAAAGGGTCACCTGTAAAGAGGTGCTAATGAAGGGAAGGTCCTGTACGACGACTGACGGGCTTTAAGATGAGGCCCGTTTGCAGGCTTGAGTGAGTGCAAACATGACCTGAGACACGTGGCTTTCATTACCCGAACCTCGAGTGCGGCCCACCGGCAACACACCGGAAACAGAACAGGAGGTGAGGCTGATTTGAAACTGGGTGTGCTTGTCAACGAATTGATAACCTGCCCAGAGGCATCAGCATGAGGTTCGAAGACCTTTTGCAGATTGTTTTTTTGTGCTTCACTAGACTTGCTACAATAGTCGGTGTTGACGGTGTTACCGGAAGTTATGTTTCAGAAGCAACAGCGGTTACATCACTTGCCCACCGTCGATTTGATTTCATTGAGTCATTTAGTTCAGTTAGAAAACAGACACTACTATTAAAAACTGAACGTGTCTGTTTTTTGAACGAGTTTATTCCTATGGTAGAAATGAATTGAAAACGCTTGCTCTGCTCCGCACCATTATGAATTACCGGTGTTCTAACACTTTGATTAACCAGTGGGAAAATATCCTCACCGTCACATCCCTGTTCTCCACCCATAAGCAGACAACAGAAACCGAGAGAAACAACTCTTCCGACTTCCTCAAGGATCCCTTTTCCCCTCGTGCTCTTTGTCCACATCCCGACTGCATCTGGTGCACTAGTTGGACGTTCCGGTGTCTGACTCGGTCATTGTGAGCGTGTTCATTACACCCCCCCCCCCCCCCCCACATCTCCTGGGTTCGTCTCTCCACTCCTCCCTGCTGTTCGACCCGACTAATACAGCCACTTACCAGCCTTTTAACTCTTAACTGCGCTGGTTAACCCCTCACAGAGACAGTCCTGCTTCCCAGCCCTGGAAATACAGTATGTGGAGGCACATGTGGAGGCTTGTGTGTAAAAATGAATAATAATAATAATGCAGTATAAAACATAATTGAATTTCGCATACAAAAAATGTCAATAGTGTAGAGATATATGAAGCAAAGCTCACAAGCTGCTTTCTGTTGGACGGCGTGGCAAATAGACCCTGTTCCACAGTTATTAACAACATCTTTAAAAAAATGTAATGCAAATTTATATTACTATACTTTGCTTTCTTACCTTGCCATTAAATTAAATCAACGCTGCTTAGGGAGTGACAGTAAATTTATAAAAACGATGGTAATAAATAAAAATTGGTTTTCGTTTATTAAAATAAAGCTGAAATAAAATATAAAAACTTGATGGAAAAATAAAGCTAAAAAACAACAAAAGCTAATAAAAATGACAGCAGCACATAATAACAAAATGAAAACTTAAACTAAAATTAATGACGTTAAAACTGAAAATAAAATGAAAAGCTCATATTATTCAAGCAAAATTGAGGAATGAACTGGTATGATGTCATTTCAAACGAAACAAAGTTCATTTCGAGTTCGTTTCTGGAGTCCGAGACAGCGTGTTAAAGTGAATTTTCTAGAAAAACCTTTAAACTCCCATTGGTCAGTGGTGATGATGTAATATGTGGGCGTGGCTCTGAGGCTCCGCCTTCTCTGAGGTGTAAATCTTCTCCAGGTCATTTCTTCTGTACACACTGAACATGAACACCCTGAAGAGCTGCTTTATAGTAGAAACTGAAGCTGTAATTCTAATTGAAAGCGACACTGACACTGTTCTTCATGTTTAATACTGTGAAGCTGCTGCTTTAAAGAAATCAACTGCATAAAGTGCTGTGTAAATACAATTTAACTGGAGTGATTTGTGCAAAGATATGCACATCACTATGATCAGAGGCCTTAATTAAATAGCAAATAGTATTAAAATAACACTATATTGTAATAAGGGTAGACGCCATATTTAATTTTTTATTATTTCGTGTTACTTGACTTTTTCTGTGAGCAAAAAATATGAGGTTTGTCACTCACAGCCTCACATGCATTTGGTCAAGTAAGATATGAATCCAGTAGTGAGAGTTTTGTATAAAATATTGATTCATGATGTTCTTTAAATGTAGCACTTTAATTCATCATTCTAATTGAATGTTTATAGGACGTCCTGTTGCGCCGTCATCGTAAGATGCATGATTTGAGGAATCATTCATGTCTGGAGGTTGTGTTGTAACAGTGAAGTTTAATACTCGTGTCAGAGGTTTGATGAATGTTGCATCACTAGCTGCGTTTCCGTTACCCTTCAAATTGCGCAAGTTGAAATTGCGAATTGAAAATACGCCCAATGGAAACACGTCAATTTCGCAAAAACTCCCATTTATCGCAAAAAAGTTTTTCCGGCAGTTCGAAAAATAATTATTTTGCAAAACTGCATTGGAAACAGTTTTTGCACATTTACAGGTCAGCTGACGTAGATGACGCGGTGTGTTTGGACAGAAGACGAGACAGAGCTCTTTATTAAATTCATAAAGGACAAAAGAATTACAGGAATACTGGATTCTAAACCTCAAATAAATGCCACAATCAAGACCTTGAAGCAGAACTGAGGGAGAAACTCCTCATATGTGCCGCTCTCAAGTATAAGGGTCTTTCCTTACCGTTAATGCTTGGATAACACGCCTACGTCTCCTTTGATTAATAATAATGGCCAGTGCAGTGGCTGAGATACGTAAACCTACCAACATCCGTCGCCATGATTTCTGGAATGACATCGCGAGAGGAAACAATGACATTTTAGTCACATGACATCTGTTAATGGAGACGCCGTCACTTCGCAGTAGTTTTTTGTCGACATTTAGAAAAAATCGCAAAAGTTTTGCACAAATCTGTAATGGAAATGCATCTACTGAAGACAGTATTTCTCTGGTTATCTCGAGGAACCTGTATAGGGACTGTGGGTTTGGACCGATTGACGGAGGAATAGTGCATGTTTTCTCTGATGAGCAGGAGTTAGTGTTGGCTTGCCGTCTGTGACAGATGATAAAGAGAAGTCGTTGTTTCACTGAATGACTGGACATAAACTGCTGTGTGGAGGAATCGATAGGCATCGCTGCTCGCCGCAGATATGAACAATGTGCAGGAGTGTTTTATCGGCAGCAGATCAACAGCACGCATTAACTCCCTGCGTGTGCCATTGCATAGGACGTGAATATTGACAGGAAGCGTTTATACGCCCTATTGGCTCGATGGCTGATTAAAATTCATTTAATTTCTCAAATGAAACCGCACAAATGCTTGTGCATCGAGAGTGAAGGATGGCGGACAGATAAGCTTCTGAATGGAGGCCAGAGAATGTGCATTTAAACAATATATACGACAATATGAACCGTATCTCTCCGCCGCGCTATCTGTCTGAAATACCCCCGATAAATCTGTGTTTATCTGGCGTGTGTTGAGAGCTGACTCATGTGTGCAGGTTTCCCCTCTTTTTGCATGGAAAAACAGATTTTCTTTCAACAATTAGGCTTGTTGAACGTCCGCTGTGTGTTCGCCAGCTGCTAAATGAAGACGTATAAATCTCACAAATGAAAACAAACACATGCAACGATGTTTGACCCTAATTAAAGCCGGGTCGCGAACACAACGCAGCGAGACGTGAGGACTGATATACGACTTCTCTGCACTCAACGTGTGTTTTGAATTTGCCGTTGACCGGTGTTTTACCCTGACGTGTCACTTTAAGCACTAATAATGAGGATTTACAGCTGACCGTTGGTTCTGGATGCAGGACACACACACACACACACACACACACACACACACACACACACACACACAGACACACACACACACACACCAGCAGCAGAAACACTGGGAATGCAAGCAGCAAAGTTTGTTTCTTCTTATTGTAACCTCTCGGCTTGACAAACGAAAGAAAGAATCCTTGCGCTCCTTAATTGAATTGTTTTAGTTGCAAGGAGTTTTGTAATTAAATGCTTCTGATAGAAACGTTTCACAGTGCCAATTCTGTTGCTATCAGCGATTCTGCATACTTGTAGTCCTTAATGAAAATATTTGTATTGATTACACAAATGCAAACATCTGAAACGTATAAGGAATGCAATATACAACTTTTAAACTTTGCTCTTGAATATTATTTTTGTGTTGCGATTCTAAACATCATGCACTGTGTTCACCGGTAAACAGAAGTATCAGTAGGATCTGGTTTTGGAGCGCCGATGACGTGTAAAGACGTGAATGATGTGTGTGTGAGAACCTCGGTTTAGAGAAGCAGGTGTTACGAGAACGCTAATGATGATCAATGACTGAGTAATGCGTTCATGACCTCTTCGCCCGCGTTAGCTTCAACCTGGAAGTGCTTTATCTCCCTTTATTGCTCTCATTTCTACTCTAATGATTATTTACAGAAAATCTAATAATAATAATAATAATAATAATGTAGGCCTTATTGAATGACTGTCAGATGCTACAGGTCTGAGACCAGCCTGGGAAAACGTCTGCTTTTGTAAGCGTGATGTTTTGAGGTGTGATTTCTGCCAACGAAATGCTTGTTTGAGTGTGTGTGTGTTCATAGTGTTCACGTCACACACAAAACTAGGCTTTCCTCTATTGCCCACCAATTATTAGGTTTGTAATGTTATTTTTACCAATGTACTGAGAAAAAATCCTGTTCGATTTTTGAGACAGAAGTGTTCATTGAATCGATTGTAAAATCGATTTTTCCACGTCTAAAGACGTTTCCGTTTTAAACGCCGAATATGGGCAAATCCACGGACAACTAACAGGCATTAGGACGAACGTAAAGAGGGCGCTTGAGACACAAGTCAGCAAATATTCCTGATGATTTATTGGCGTGAAGTTTCGTGCACAATGACAAACAGGAGCGCAACATTCTCGAAAAACAATAAGCAGAGTGGACTGCCATAGCATCAGTGAAATTAGAAAATTAGAATTAGAATTTAGAAAAACCATTAGAAATGTCAAACAGAGTTCGCCTACGTAGGCGATTGTAGGCCGTAGCCCGAATCTGTCTCTGTGTGCATGAGACTGTCTGCATACCGGCAGAATTCACAGTTTTATTGTAAGAAGAGACACATTATGCAGAAGTATAGTTTGCTGTTATGTGTGTGTGTCAGAGCGTGCAGTCGCTGTGTGACGCGGGCGTATCGTGATCGTGGACGCGCTCCGAGAAAAAGCCGTTAAAATCGATTCCCTATTTTCGTTTTCTAAACTTGTGTTGGTTGGTCCGATCGATTGTGCAATTGATTTTCGAACGTAAACGTAACGACATTAGCTCAACCAATGGTGTGAGTTTGGGGCGGGGCTTGCTGTTTTTCTGACCTATGGCAGCATTTTGAACCAGTTTCTGAAATGACTCGAGATGATTTTAAAGCTGCAAGCGTATTTCTTTCAGAATTGATATGTCACACTCATGCTTTGGAGACAGTGTTTGCTGAACCGTGATGAAGAACAACCACAGCAGAAAGACTTAATTATCTAGAGATGATGAGAAATAATCAGTGAAATTTGCTGTTTGTTTTTTGGAAACAAAACTGCCAACACTCCTCCATCCAACCCTGAGTTATGAGAGGAGGCGCGCTTGAAGGATGTGTCCTCGTGCATCTGGACGGGCCCGGGACAGACGGCTCGGTCAGCAGATGAGGGGATTCTGGCCGGTTTCCCCTGTTCTACGGTGAGAGATGTGTCTCATATCGAAGGCTTGTGCTCGAGGCCCGTGTGCGTCGAGGTTTGAGAAGACAGGAAAGCTCGCTGACCCGTGGCGGAGTTCAATTAGCATTTGCAAATTACACCTGCTCTCCATGAGCCTCTGCGCCGGAGCCGACGGGCATGGCAGCGAGGGGAAGATGTTGTCGGTGTTATTGCATGGCTGTATGAAATATTAACGCCACAGAGCCAGCTCTCCGGGTCCCTGTACTCATCAAAAATAGAGCAGAGAGCGAAGGCGAGAGGAAGAGAAGAGCTAGGGGCGTCGCCGCACCACCCGGCCTGTAATGACGTTAACCTTTGACCTCCCACCCCCCATCTCTACACCTCGTGACCCGAGCGGCCGTTCCTCTTGATGACATTAGAGCAGGTCCGGCGAACCCGCTGTGGCCACAGTACCAGAGCAGCTTCCCTGAAAGGAAAAAACAAAAATAAAACAAAAAACAAATATATATAATATAATATAATATAATATAATATAATATAATATAATATAATATAATTAAATATATAATTAATAAAAACGTTTTTTTATTATTTTTTTTTATAGCAATATATTAATAATATATAAATCTTGATTTATTAGTTTTATTTTATATACATATACACACACAAGCTATAAATCAAACAAATAAAAATGTATAAATATAATATTGATGTATAAATTATTTAAAAACTTTCTTTCCTTCCTTCTTTCCATATTTCTTTCCGTCTTTCTTTCTTTCTTTCTTTCTTTCTTTGTCTTTCTTTCTTTCCTTCCATCTTTCCATCTTTCTCTCCGTCTTCTCTCTTTAATCTCATTAATCTCACCTGCTTCAGGTGTAGTAATGCTGAGCTCGCTCTTGTACGGAGACGCGTCTCCTCCTGTTTGAGTGTGTTCTGTCGCCGGTGTGTGTTTGTCTGGGGAGCAGATGTGTTTGATGATCTTCCTGTACTGAAGGATGTGCCGCAAAATGTGTTGCATAAACACAATCGGCGATGTAATTACCAAGCTCATCATGAATCAACTCGAGCTGGAACCATTGAGGTTCTTTCCCCTTTAAATCAAATTGGTTGCTTATGAAACAACAATACCCTTCTCCAGATCAGAGCGGAGTGGGAACAATCCTCTTATTTCCTCCGGGGTTCTGATGTGGTTTCCTCAGTTTGCTGTCACTGCAGGAGATGCTGTTTGTGGCGAGACACATGTGGGCCAGTGAGGTTCTGGGAAGGGACATTACTGAGGGCTGATGGAAACTTTTCCAACATTGCTCATGGGAAACGAGTGGATTCATTGGGTGACATTTTTAATGAACAGTGTAATATCTGATCCTGATTGCAGGTTCCTCTGGTAAAGAACCTCCACTTCAACCGGAAAAGACCGTAAATCTGAAAACTGATTCACCACAATAATAGACGGACATGTGAAAGCCAATTGAAGGGATAGTTCATCCAGAAACTGACATTCGCTCATCATCTGTTCTGAACCTTCTGTAGAACACAAAATAAGCTATTTTAGAATCTGAATTAAGGTGTTGATATCATATTTTAAAAATGATTTTTTAACCTGTTAACCGTTGCCAGTGCGCCCGCGCACTGAAGCGTTATTTATTTATTTAATTCAAAATTACTATCAGATTTAATGTTATACCTTGACAAACTATACATAATTAAAAAGATATAATACTCAAGTTTCAGTATTTGACCACTATTGTATTCTGAGAAACTCATAGTGACAGTTATGTCTTAATTTGTGTCAGGAGTTATGAAATGAAAAAATGAGTCGATACCTTTAATATGAATTATGCGCGTCAGCCGCTTTCATTCATAAAAAACTCCGTGCTGTCGTCATGACAGCGATACACAAAACAACGTCCTTCAGGGCTTTAGCTCAAAACTGTGCAGATTTGGAGAAATATTGATAGATTCTCATAGATTTACATCATATTTCTATAGACAGGAATAATATTTATTGAATTTATACCCAAATGCGTCGATGTAATCTTTATGAGCATTTGGTATTCCGATACTGTGTTTTTTAATTCATACCAATAGCCTGAGGGCGCTACATGCACAATAATAGTCCATATATGGAACATGAAGAAGAGCCATGACCATGTGACATTCCAGGACGTCACTGATACCTGACTGATACACACAAAGCTAACCAGAGATCGCGCTGTAACATGCAGATACAGATGTTTTGAAGACAATAAACATGATTGCACTGATATTTGAGTTACCTGTGTTTTTCAAGCCATGCCAGGTATTTTCATAATAATAGATTATATTTATAATGTAATGCTAATCTATATAGACTATCATTGTGCAGAACACTATCCAATAGTATATTTTCTGTCTGATTTTTTTATCTGAAGCCAAATTAGATCACAGAAGATTATTTAAAATACTCAACGTGCGTTAAAAAGTAAGTTTAGAGCACAAACATGGTTTTAATCTCATAAATTGTCGTGTATTGATGGTGTGCTAAGCTAACATGCTAGCTAGCCCTAGGTGCACCTGCTACCTAGAAGTTATACTTTTATTATTTTTTGAATGCTACCTGAAATGTGTCTTTATTCAAGAAATGCATTTGATACAGTTTAAAATGTGTGGTAAACTTTGAGAAAAGAAATTAGGGACTGAAACCCTATGAATAGCCTGTGAATAGCCAGTCGTTAGTAGCTATAATGCAGACAAAAGAAATGCATATTTCGAGCCATAACCAGGCTGGAGAGGTGTGAATGTGTGCAGGGGGAGACTGAGACTGAATGGGGATCGTCTGCACCACAAAACAATAGAGATAATATACTGGATAGATGGTTAGAAGATGACAATAAACATCAGTAGCATTTTAGCGTCAAATCAAAATAAAGTCATTTGACATGGTCTTGAAAAACATTTAACCAAATACAGAGTTTTGGACTTATTATCTTCAGATTTTAAACATAGAATGTTTAGACATATGGCTTTAGCTGTAGTGCATTTCTAGATTGCTCCAGTGCCAACTTCAATTTTATTTTCATGAGGATGTTTCATAAAAATTAATTTCTAATAATTTTACAAAACTTTGAAGCTATTTATAACTATTTTTGTCATTATGACAATAATTAATTCTACATTTACAATAAACTGCCAGGTGTCAGCTTTCAAATGAGATCATACTTGTGCTTTTAATGCAAAGGGTTCATGAACTGTATCTGTTTCAGTTTGGGTATGTCATTTCTGGGGATTTTTCAAAAGTGGGGTTGCAGCTTAACAGGTTAACAGCAAGAAAAAAAAAGTGTCATAATAAAGAATATTTTTTTAAAGGATTTTTTTATAAATATGAAAATTATTGCAAGATTATATATTTATAAATAATAATAATAATAATAAGTTAAATAACTACAAATAATAATAATAATAAGTTAAATAACTACTACTACTAATAATAATAATAATACAAATATTAATATTTTTATTGAAAATTTACATAGACTTTCTTTTTAAATCAGACTTTGTGTTTGTCCAAAAGGTGTAAATACCTGTTATTTCAGACATAGAAGCAGAATGTGCCGCTCCGCTTGTGAATGTTTTGGTTTACCGATGTATCTTTTAAAGCAGCCATACCACCCTGTAGCCCAAGACTGGTCTCCCACTGAAGCTAAGCTGGGTTGGGCCTGGTCAGTACCTGGATGGGAGACTCCTGACAAAACCAGGTGTTAGTGAGGCCTGCAGGGGGCGCTCACCCTGTGGTCTGTGTGGGTCCTAATGCCCCAGTGTAGTGATGGGGACACTATACGTTAAACCGAGGTCCTGACTCTCTGTGGTCATTAAAAATCCCAGGATGTCCTTCGAAAAAGAGTAGGGGTGTAACCCCGGCGTCCTGGCCAAATTTGCCCATTGGCCTCTGTCCATCATGGCTTCCTAATCATCCCCATACACTGATTGGCTTCATCACTGTCTCCTCTCCACCAGTAAGCTGGTGTGTGGTGTGTGGTGTGTGTTCTGGCGCAGTACGGCTCCCAGGTGGAGCTGCACATCGGTGGTGGTTGAGGAGATCCCCCCTTCCATGTAAAGCGCTTTGAGTGCCCAGAAAAGCGCTATATAAATGTAACGAATTATTATTATTATTATTATTATTATAAAGATTTTATGTTGCTAGTTCTCTATAAGCCGAGATGTGTTTTATATAACACTGCAGGATGTGTGGTATCCGAGCACAGGCTCCAGTCATGGTCTGACGGCTGCATTAAAGGTGCGGTGAAAAAGTGGCGCCTGCTTTCGGGAAAAAAGAGACACTTTCTGCAAAGCAGGAACGATCTGTTAATGGACACGGTTACTTATGCTGCATTTGAGATTTTGGCTCAAGGTTGGCGTCAGGTTATCCGGCGGCTCCACGCTGTCCTGCAGAAACAGCGCTGCTCGGGGAAATAATGCAGTGCTTGGCCATTTTAAAGGCTTTCCACACTGAATAACGCCCTGACCTGCACTCGTCCTCTTCCAGCTGATGGCGTGTGCATTCGGCTCAGGGGAACAGGTCTGTGTTTCGGTGCGAGCCCTCGGGTGCTCATACCCTCCTCGCTTTGCTTGATTACACCCAGAAGTCTCAAAGGCCGCCTGGAGACACATTTGTGCAAAATTGCACTTTTACTGCGTGCACTTGATGCATCCGTCACATACAGAAGGCTTGCTTTTGCCGGCACATCTGTGATGCTCTGAGAGGAGATATGACTCTATATATATGATGCATGTCGTAATGTACAATAGAAACACACACATCCTAGTTTGGGGCTTTACTGTACGGCCTTTTATAGAGAATAGATGTGCTGTTATACAGAGTTATGACAGCAGAAGCTTAGACGAATAAATAAATAGGAGAAAGCACCAATCATATCTTTTGTTTTGTTATTTGCACAGATTCTCTGAGGTAGAATTATCTAGACAGATTGCTAGACTTATGTTGTCTCATTTCTGTCCACTTCGAACGGAAGAGACTGTAATACCGCAATAATATACAGGCATGTGAAAACTAATTAAAGGGATAGTTCATCCTCAAATTAACATTCTGTCATCGTTTACACACCCGCGTGTTGTTCTGAACCTGAAGGACTTTCTTTCTTTCTTCTGTGGAACATAAAAACAGATATTTTAGAATCTGGAATTAATGTGTTGAATTTATTAACAGCTTGGAAACATTCTGAACAGAAATGTATCAATTAGATTCGTGGAAAAATGAATTATCTAGACCGACTGCAAGGCTTATGCACAAAACTATGTAAAGTAAAATAAATCTTGATACATTTTTTGTTTGGACAGTTGTTTACTCACTCAAATGTCTAATACAAACATAAAAAGGAATAATATTATTCTGTATATATAAATATATATATATATACACACACACACACACATACACACAAACACAAATATATAATAATAATATTAGTAGTATTAAATAATAGAATAATAATAGAAGAATGTTTCAATTAAAATAGATGTCCTAAATTATAAAAACATTTATAAATAAATTAGACATTTATTAAAAAATATATAAAAATAATGCATAAAAAAATAATCTATTAAAATTGACACACACACAGACACACACACACACACATACATATATATATATATATATATATATATATATAATCTCAGTCTAAATCTGTGTGGAGAACCATTGAGACCCAAAAAGAGACATTGATCACGGAAATGAGAAAATAAAAGCAGCTTTAATCTGCATTAAGAGTTTTATGGTGAAATATAAGCTCCTGCGGATGCATTTTCCCCAAAGATAATATAATTTCACATTCAGACTGATCATAAAAATGAAAAGGTGTTATGGTACAAATTAAGTCTCTCACTCAGTTTCTCATTATATCACCATATTCTTGAGTTCTGGTCCGGTCGGAGCGTTTGGAGGAGAATCGGTGGCCCAGTTTGAGGTTCTGGACGGCCGGTCCTGTGAGGCGTGTCCCATAAATCTTGGCGTTATTGATTAGGATTAGAGGTGAAATGTTATGATAATGTTTGGTGGTTTCAGGAGTTGTGTTGTTCACTGGAGCAGTTAGCACATTAATCACAGCTGTCTGGCTGGCAGGCGAGGGATTCGGGGGATTCGGGTCCTGAGCGGGTGAAGCCCAGCTGCCCGGCGCCGGTCTGGGTCGCTTCTGTGAAGGACAGGGAACAATAATTGGTGCCGCAGCGTCCCGAACACAGCACGCATGTATGACACCTTCACGTGCGCTGGGAATTGATCATGTCATATAGATAGAGGCTTGTGTCTTTGGCTGTCTGTGTTGTGATTGTTTTCATATACCAGCACTTGAGTGTGTGTGTGCGTGTGTGTGTGTGTGTGTGCGTGTGTGTGTGTGCGTACACTGCCGTTCAAAGGTTTTGTATTGGTAAGATTTTTTATGTTTTTTAAAAAGAAGTCTCTTCTGCTCACCAAGGCTGCATTTATTTGATTAAAAATTAAATAAAAAAAACCCTGTCATATTGTGAATATTATTACAATTGTTTTCTATGTGAATATCTAGTAAAGTGTAATTTATTCCTGTGATCAAAGCTGAATTTTCAGCATCATTACTCCAGTCTTCAGTGTCACATGATCCTTCACAAATCATTCTAATATGAGGATTTGATGCTCAAGAAACATTTATGATTATTATCAATGTTGAAAACATTTATTAACATTTTTATTTCAGGATTCTTTGATGAACAGAAAGTTGAAAAGAACAGCATTTATCTGAAATATAAAGCTTTTGTAACATTAAACACTACCGGTCAAAAGTTTGGGGTCAGTAAGACTTATTATTTGATTGTTTTGGGGAAAGAAATCAATATTTTTATTCATCAAGGATTAATTAAATTGATCAAAAGTGACAGTAAAGACATTTATGATGTTACACAAGATTATATTTCAGATAAATGCTGTTATTTTGAACTTTCTGTTCATCAAAGAATCCTGAAATAAAATTGTACACAACTGTTTTCAACACTAATAATAATCATAAATGTTTCTTGATCATCAAATCATCATATTAGAGTGATTTCTGAAGGATCGTGTGACACTGAAGACTGGAGTAATGATGCTGAAAATTCAGGAATAAATTACACTTTACTGTATATTCACATAGAAAACAATTGTAATAATATTCACAATATATATATATATATATATATATATATATATATATATATATATATATATATTTTTAATCAAATAAATGCAGCCTTGGTATTCCTGATCACAGGAATAAATTACACTTTAAAATATATTAAAATAGAAAACAGATATTTTAAATTGTCAAAATATTTAACAATATTACAGTTTTTTTGTATTTTTAAATGGAGCCTTGATAAGAGACTTCTTTTAAAAACATAAAAAATCGTACCGATCCGAAACTTTTGACGGGCAGTGTATATATTCACAACATTTAAAATCATAGGCTAATGAACTAACCATGGACAAAATGGTCGAAAGAAAACTATCCAGAGTTGAAAGTGTATGAAACAGTTTTCCTCATTCTCAAAGCACATCTCAGCTCCTCTCCGTCTCCTCCGCTGTAACAAAGGTAAGGAGTATTTTTCAACACCGCTTTGACAGGGAAGATCATTGGTCTTTAAATCCGCACAGGCGTGTGTAAGGGTTGCAGATTACAGACAGAGTCAAATATTTGAGCGCTGAGGAGGTGCAGAGAGGAAAGC
>NC_140229.1:1446813-1466813 GCF_951802725.1 Rutilus rutilus
CGCCAGTAAAACAAACGATTATCAGTTTAAACTAAAGACTCGATATAGTGTTTCTTACAACTCACCACAGATCCAGTGATCATGGATATTCACATGCAGAACGCTTTATATAAACACAGTATAGGCCTAAATCCATGTGATCACTCATATCAGTGTTATATATATCATCATATCGTCCAGCACTAAAACTGGTGTCGTTTTTTTGTCAGTGTTTATTTAAAAACATCCAATTATGCAGAATATACGATGGTAAATCTTTAATTGACGAGTTATCAATACAATATATAACAATACAATATATAGGGTGTTATTTTACCCCTAAATTCAGCATATTGAGACAAAATGAAGACTGTAAATCCAGCTTTCTCTGCCTGGATCCAGTTGTTTCTGTGAATCGCAGTGATTTATTTGCTTCTCTGTTCTGTATCTTTCAGCAGTCTGTGAAAATATACCTCAGATTTCTGGTCAAATCTATTTATACAGTCGATCTCAAAGCTCTTTCCCGTTTTAGATGCGTTTCGTGTGTTTTTCGTGGCATTCACACTGAAAACAGATGCTGCCACTCAGTGTTTCTGCCACTCAGTGTTTCTGCCACTCAGTGTTTCTGCCACTCAGTGTTTCTGCCACTCAGTGTTTCTGCCACTCAGTGTGTGTGACCGCAGTCTCTCGCATAAACTCTATTGTGAGAGAAATGTTGATTATGACTGCTATTATGACTTTGTTTGTTGACCTTGACAAGAATTATAAATGTGCTTTGGTGGAAAAAATTAAATTTAATAAATGTAGAGAATGGTCGATAAGCAGCGTTAGGATTGTGTTTTTGTGTAGTTCAGGTATTGAGTGTGAGAGCTTTGATATCTCTGTGGCACAGGAGTCTCTAATGACTAATGCATGAGAAGATGGACAGAATCTCCTTCTACTGTAAAAACAGACAGAGAGAGAGAGCGAGAGAGAGATGCTGAAAGGTCATACAGTGAGGAGGAGGGACGAGCTGAAGCCAGTGGTGTGGAAAGCAGATCTCCCGCTGGTCACTGGTGTGTTTCACTGGTTCTGATGGGTCAGATGGGTTTGACTCTGAATTGATATCAGCCGCTCAGAATTGAAGTTAGACATCTCATATATCACCAGCCCACACACAACCTTTAACAAACACCACACAAACTAGTGTTTAAGTCAGTCACGGCTGCACGCATTATTTCTTGCACAAGGTCGGGGACATTTTTTTTTTTTTATGATTTTTTGAAAGAAGTCTCTTCTGCTGCATTTATTAGATCAAAACTAGTGAAATATTATTCCAATGTAAATCAGCTGTTTTCTATGTGAATATATAGAAGTGTAATTTATTCCTGTGATCAAAGCTGAATTTTCAGAAATCACTCTAATATGATGATTTGATGCTCAAGAAAAACATTTATGATTATTATCAGTGTTGAAAACAGTTCATATGTTTTCAGAAACCACCATACATTTTACTTTTCAGGATTCTCTGATGAATAGAACGTTCAAAAGAACCACATTTTTTTGAACATTTCCTCATAGAAATCTTCTTATAACATCATAAATGTCTTCACTGTCACTTTTCAGTAAATTCAATGCGTCCTTTTGTTTAAAACATATCTCTCTGACCCCAAACTGTTGATCGTCAGTGTGAATATATGTCTGTATTTTCCTCACTGAGAGTCTCGTTCTCTCTCATATGCTGTCAGGTTATGATACAATCATGAGTCATTGTTTTTGTTTACGGTTCTTTTAATTTATGCAAATAAGCAGGTAGATGATGCGGTAATGATGGTGTGTGTGTGTGTGTGTGTGTGTGTGTGTGTCTGTGTTGTGACTGGATGTGCGAGTGACGGTTCTCTGAGGGTCTGTGTCTCTGTAGGGGGTCTCTCTCTCTGTGTGTGTGTGTGTGTGTGTGTGTGTGTGTGTGTGTGTGTGTGTGTGTGTGTGTGTGTGTGTGTGTGTGTGTGCTGTAATGGCAGTGAGATGGGAAGAGGAGGAGAGCACTTGCTCCTCATTGCCCTTCCATTATCACTGGTTGACCTACTTCAGTGGAAGAGTGCGGATGAAATCACGGGTCCTGCTGGTCCCTCGACTACAATAGCCAAGAGCGAGTTAGTGTGTGTGTGTGTGTGTGTGTGTGTGTGTGAGATGCTGTCTGTCTTCCACCTCGACTCCTCAATACTCCATTGGTGTGTCATTTACAGTTAACACCTCCATTATCACCCGTGTCCTGCTGCTCTCGTGTGGCTTTCCTTTATGCCTTTGTTGCTTTTCCAGACACTATTGGACTTGCTCGGTCTGGGGTTATAAAAGTAAACTAAGATAAAATCCATAAAAAAAAAAACTAAAAAAAACATTTGTGTGACTAGTAATATAAACGTGTATATAAAATATAAATGAACGTTAACTGAAACAAAAATTAATTATTAATTTAAATCTAAATAATTAAAATTATAATTAAAATAATTAAAGCATAAACAGCTTAAACGTACAGTGAATATAAATGTCTACACAGTATGCTGTGTATGTTTTATTTCTCTCTTACTTTAGTTTTCAGTGCTTTATATAATTTTCTTGTTTTTGTGGAGCATAAAGGAGATACTCTGATATCTATTTATATTCCTCAGTTGGAGCTTCTGCACGTGGTCATCCAGATGCATGAAATCGTTTGATTACATAAATGCAATGATTATGAATTAATCTACTTAAACGCACATTATTATTGATCCTCCGAGCATCTGTAGCCTTTTCCAAAGCTTCAACTTCAAAGTGCAATGACAAGTCAAGTCACTTTTATTTATAAATGAACACTATCTTCAGATATTCCGACTGTTCTCACGCTGAGACGAGACGAAGATGCCTCTTCTTTAAAGATATTGTTTTTCTTTCATCGGGATCTTAATGATTTAATTCATCTCTTGGAGTATCTGAAGGGAAACAAGACTCGATATCAATCGTATATCATTTAGCAAGTAACATTCTGTGAAAATACCAGTTACTCAAGTAAAAGAACCATGATTTGATGCATAAGCAGATGCTTTTATCTGCAGCGTTTTACATTGCACTGAAGCTGTGGCTGCGATACAACATTCTTTAACTGGCTTCATTGTCTTAATGATTAATCAACTAGGGAAATATGATGTCTATTAGTTCCATTTGATTACACTTTATTTTACAGTGTCCTTGTTACATATGTTACATGCACTTACCATAGTAATAACAGTTAATGATACATAATTACATGCAACTAACCCTCAGCTAGGGATGCACCGATGACATTTTTTCAGAATCGATCCGATCCGATACCAACGATTCTGAGTATCGACTGATACCGATCCGATACCAATACAAAACATTCTGAGTATCGGCCGATACCGATCTGAAACCGATACCAAAGATTCTGAGTATCGGCCGATACCAAAGATTCTGAGTATCGACCGATACCGATCCGATCCCGATACCAAAGATTCTGAGTATCGACCGATACCATACCGATCCGATACCAACGATTCTGAGTATCGACCGATACCGATCCGATCCAATACCAAAGATTCTGAGTATCGACCGATCCGATACCGATACCAAAGATTCTGAGTAACGACCGATCCGATCCAATACCAAAGATTCTGAGTATCGACCGACCCGATACCGATACCAAAGATTCTGAGTAACGACCGATCCGATCCAATACCAAAGATTCTGAGTATCGACCGACCCGATACCGATACCAAAGATTCTGAGTAACGACCGATCCGATACCAATACCAAAGATTCTGAGTATCGACCGACCCGATACCGATACCAAAGATTCTGAGTAACGACCGATCCGATCCAATACCAAAGATTCTGAGTATCGACCGACCCGATACCGATACCAAAGATTCTGAGTAACGACCGATCCGATCCAATACCAAAGATTCTGAGTATCGACCGACCCGATACCGATACCAAAGATTCTGAGTAACGACCGATCCGATACCAATACCAAAGATTCTGAGTATCGACCGATCCGATACCGATACCAAAGATTCTGAGTATCGACCGATACGATACGATACGATACCAAAGATTCTGAGTATCGACCGATACGATCCGATACCAAAGATTCGGAGTATCGGCCGATACCGATCCGATACCGATACCAAAGATTCTGAGTATCGACCGATACGATCCGATACCGATACCAAAGATTCTGAGTATCGACCGATACTGATCTGATACCGATACCAAAGATTCTGAGTATCGACCGATACTGATCCGATCCAATACCAAAGATTCTGAGTATCGACCGATACGATCCGATACTGATACCAAAGATTCTGAGTATCGACCGATACGATCCGATACCGATACCAAAGATTCTGAGTATCGACCGATACGATCCGATACTGATACCAAAGATTCTGAGTATCGACCGATACGATCCGATACCGATACCAGTGCAGGGATTTTTTTTTAATCAAGTAGAATTTCTATAACTCTGTGTTGAACTGATAATCACTATTTTGTGTGTTAAACACAATCTACTTAATACAGACAACTTCATTATAAAGAAAAACAACAACAACAAAAAATATATGATCATAATCTGACATAAATGCTATTATAAACTAGATTAGTGGATAATTCAGCAGTAAAATTTAGTCTAGAAAAATCACAAGTGCACAATAATTGTATAAAATCTGTAATAACAGTAAATTATACATAATTACATGCAACTAACCCTATAGTAAGTACATGTAGTTGCTTAATATTACTCAGTACTTAAATATATAATTACACTGTATTAATGACACCTTAAAATAAAGTGTTGAGGAGACGTGGAGTATCGCATACTGGTTGTAAATGGTGCTTTTCTAATATTTCCGTGGTGCTTTTGTGTCTTTCGTGGATCATGAGGCAGTAAACGGTGACACAATATTAATTTTTTGGGGCGAATTCTTCCTTTAAGCGATTTCACTCCATGTTTCACCGTCAGGTTTATGTGAAGTGGAGGAGTTAAGAGGATTGTGGTCCTCCTGATGATGATTAAATGAGTCTGGCTCATCGGGGAGGAGTCATAACGCATTAGCTCATTAGCTCATTAGCTTCTGAAGACGCTGGTCACGTTAGTTCAGATTCCTGCTGTAATGCCGTCAACATCGCTTGGCATCGGTTTCTCCTCGCAAACGTGCCGCTCCGCCGCTGCAGGCCAAGATTTGTGCGACTTCACATTGCATTTGCCCCGTCACATCGACGCGCACATCAAACTCGTCTCATCTGCGACTTCAACACCCACGGTGTGTCACGAACACGTCTGACGCGCAGCCTTTCTTCTTCTGAACATCTGCATGTGTTCATAAAGAGCTGCTGGTGTCGCTTTCAGTGGAATATAGACACACACAGGAAGGGAAAAAATACACGTTTTGGTCTTTAATGTGTATAAAACTAAGTTTTTCTCTCTGATATCAATGAGATGAGTGTAATATTATATAAAGAAAAATAGTTTCTTACTGCAGACCTCAGATGTTCAGTGTTGTTATTGTAAACTAACACTAATGATAATGGCAAAAGCACATAACACAATTCTTAAAACTGAAAGTATTTAATTAAAATTAAAACTACTACTTTAATAGTATTTAAATAGAACTAAAATGAGGCTGGTTCTCAAAAGAAAAAGATCAAATTGTCATAGGTGTGTGTTCTTGCTCTGCCTTTTTGTTTTTCTTTCTTTGAGGGAGAAACATCTGAGACAAAGTTGATGCTCCGTTAAGTGTCCAATCAGAAGTCCGAGATCTCAGTGTGAACTCCTTCATCTGCGCTGCTGTACTTTACACACTTGTGTCATTGAATTTTATGCGATCAGGAGCGGTTGATGCAAACGCGTAAGTGAAATCTCCATTAAGGGCTATAAAAGAGCAAACTCTGAGCAATAGCTCTCTCAGAGGAGTCTTTTTCAGGCCGTGGAAGAGCGGTGTGTGCTTGTACAGGTATGTGGGATGAGAGGAGGATTATTCATGCTTGCGTTCCTCAGGATGGAGTGTGTGAGAGTGTGTGTGAATGTGAAGAGAGACAGGAAGAGAAAGACAGCGCTGGATTGTGTGACAGACAGTCAGAATGTTCCCGGCTCTCGTTCACTGACACGTACAGTCCTAAATGTCCTTCAGCTGTGTGTGTGTGTGTGTGTGTGTGTGTGTGTGTGTGTGTGTGTGTGTGTGTGGTATTCTGGGAAAAGTTAAAGTTACTGAGGTGCCAAACACTTTAAACGTTTCAGCAGTGGAAGAGGTGTGGGTGTAAAAACCCAGGTTACGGTGTAGTGTGGAAGATATACAAATTATTGATAGACGACACAATACAATACAGTTTGGGGTCACTACCATTTATTTATTTATTTATTTATTTATTTATTTATTTATTTATTTAAAAGAAATAAATAGTTTTATACTGCAAGGAAGCATTAAAATGATCAAAAGTGACACTGAAGACATTTAGAATATAATACATAAAAAGATTTCGATTTCAAAAATAAATGCTGTTCTTTTGAACTTTCTATTCATCAAAGAATCCTGAAAAATACAAATGTATCACAAACATATGAACTGTGTTCAACATTGATAATAATCATCAAATCATCATATTAGAGGGATTTCTGACACTGAAGACTGGAGTAATGATGCTGAAAATTCAGCTTTGATCACAGGAATAAATATTATATTTGATAGATTTAGATTTAAATCTAAAATAGAAATAGATTAAAATAGATATTTTAAATTGTAATGATATTTAGCTATTTTTACGGTATTTTTGATCAAATAAATGCAGCCTCAGTGAGCAGAAGAGACTTTTAAAACAATAATATTTAAACAGGAGTGTATTTTAGTGTACTTTATTTTATATTATTGATAATTTTCACCTTTTAAGTAATTTCTGAGTAAATCTTGTGTTTTCGTCTTATTTGTCTTCATTCAGTCGGCTATCGATCAAATTCTCCTCGCCAAAATGATATATTGATTCAGTGCAATGATTAGAATCAATATAAAACTAATAGTGTTTTAATAATAAGTTTGGTAGCTTTGGGTGTCATTTGTAGTGTCTATTTGAGCAACGCAAGGTTGTTTTTTTCCCCCTAATATTATTATAATGATACATTATGTTTATATTGTGGAATATTTGGAGAATGTGTTTGGAAAAGCAGATTTAGCTTTGATTCATAGTGACCATAGCCAAAAATCCACTGACTACCAGACCAGCCTGAGTGTGTGTTGTTCAGGTTAAGATAAGGCACTATGGGAAAGAGAGAGTGTGTGTGTGTGAACGTGGCCTTTTTACCCACAGTCCTTTGTGTGAGAGGAGATAAGCAGCCATGTTCTTCTGACTTTCATCTAAGTATTGATGTAGTGTGTGAATTGGTCATCATTAATGTTCTCTGATATTTCTCCAATCTTGATTTGCAGACGGGGTTTAAACTTTCACCCTCGGTATCGTGGTGAGGAATATTAAACCGTACGGGGGACAAACGTGTGTGAGGACACAACAGGCGCCGCTCAGCGATCAGATTCGAGGATAAATAGTTCAATTAGCCCGTTAGTTCATTTGGAAATGTGAATGCTTATCTGCAGGGTGACGCCGAACACTCAAGCAGAAACTTGCTGACTCCTGGAGAAACCTGGAAATGTGCAAAGCTTAATTAGGGACGAACATCACAGCGGTTGTTTAATTCAGTTTGAACGAGTCGAGCAAAAGCTGTGGTTTCATTATCCATGCACTGGTGACACAGGCCAACTAACACTAAAACTATTAAAAATGGTCTTCATTCATTCAAAATAAGGCTAAAATATAAATATAAGAAGAAAAACTTCAACAGAAAAACGTTCTAAAGTTGAATTGTTAAAACTAAAATAAAAATAATTTAAAGCTAAATACAAAAAATGTAAATTTTAAGAAAAAACTACAAATATTGAAAATAAATTAAAGCTAAATACAAAAATGTAAATAAAAAATAATAAAAAACTATTAAAAATAACTTAAAGCTAAATACAAAAATGTAAATAAAAAATAATAAAAAACTATTAAAAATAAATTAAAGCTAAATACAAAAATGTAAATATAAGAAAAAAATACAAATATTGAAAATAAATTAAAGCTAAATACAAAAATGTAAATTTTAAGAAAAAACGACAAATATTGAAAATAAATTAAAGCTAAATACAAAAATGTAAATAAAAAATAATAAAAAACTATTAAAAATAACTTAAAGCTAAATACAAAAATGTAAATTTTAAGAAAAAACTACAAATATTGAAAATAAATTAAAGCTAAATACAAAAATGTAAATAAAAAATAAGAAAAAACTATTAAAAATAAATTAAAGCTAAATACAAAAATGTAAATTTTAAGAAAAAACTACAAATATTGAAAATAAATTAAAGCTAAATACAAAAATGTAAATATAAGAAAAAACAAAAAATATTAAAAATAACAAAGCTAAATACAAAAATGTAAATATAAGAAAAAACAAAAAATATTAAAAATAAATTAAAGCTAAATACAAAAATGTAAATAAGAAAAAACTAAAAATATTAAAAATAAATTAAAGCTAAATACAAAAATGTAAATATAATAAAAAACTAAAAATATTAAAAATAATTAAAATCTTATTTGCCAAAGTATCCCGTCTCAACTATAGTCAGTCTCACTTGGGCAAATCATTTATTATTTTACAGTAATTCTGTAGCTTCACAGAAATAAACTGTAAAATATCAGAATCAATGATGCAAACTTCATCAAATGAGACAAATTCTGCTTTAAAAAGACAATAGTGTAATTATTCAGCTCAATTCTGTTCAATGTTGATTCAGTTCAGTTCAATAACATCAGTTGACCTATCGCTAAGCCCCGCCCCTTAGTTACTGTTGCTATCTCAGACAAACAAACGGAGTTGCTAACTGTCTTACAGTGACAGCCGTCAGTGTGAAAACCTCCCCGTGCGACCGATACTCAACTGCCATTGGCTGATCTGCGTCCGAGGGGAGGGGCTTACCGATAGGTCAGTTATGAAACATTAGATTCAGATGTAAAGTTTGTGATCATATGAGCAGCGTGAGGAAATCAGATGGCCAACGTGTTCTCTAGCCAAACCGTTGTGTAGTGCACACTGATCATCATCTTGATCCCATCTGTGAGTGTCCCGGATCCGCAGTAACGAGCTGTGCTTCAGTAACGACCTCAAGGCACTGGAGGTCAGGGTGTGACCGCATCTTCTCCGGCCAATTATCATGTGTGCGCTGACGATCCCTCACTGGGACACGTGTGACAGGAGTACAGTGAGATCTGGGCTTTGATTGGCACCATCATTAAAGCCTCCGAGCAGATGAGCCGTGACCTCCACGCCAGCCGTGACCCCCGACCCCTGCTGTAAAAACACTGTCTCTGCATGGGTACGTCGATTCTCAAATCAGATCTCAGATGCTTCTCCTAGATAGAGAAGAAACGGAGAGAAAATGCTGTTTCTCAGATGATTATGAAGAAAAACACCGTTGGACTTGCCAAGAGACCAGTTTTTGTAAACTCAATAAATCTGTATATAATCTCCAAATAACAAATTATTCTTACTGTATGTCAAATATTGATTCATTTTTTTTTTCTATTTATGTCTAACGAATTTTTTAATGAGACACACCTGAGGTAAAGTTGATACTTTGTAAATGTTTTTAAAATGTAATTCTTTATAAAAATGTTTTACATTTTATTATCTTTATTAACATTTATTGCAGTGGTTCTCAACCAGGGGTTCAGGATGCAGGAATATTTAAAAGTATTTAAATTAGTACATTATTAAATATGACTTATATATATATATATATGTATGTTTCTTATATTTTATTATATTTTATTATATATATTTCTTATTAAATAAATAAATAAATGTGTATATATATAGTTAAATATTCACTAAATATTAATATTAAGAGAACCAGTGTTAGTTTAATTAAATATTTAATAATTAATACATATTTAATTTTTATTAAACCAATTTAACTCTTAAAATAGTCTAACTCAAGATCGTATTTATTTTTTCCCTCCTTCAATATCTATTGTTTTTATTGAAGATCATCAGTTCTGGAATCGCAGAATCAACTGAATATATAAAAACTCATAGTTTCTGTTAACAAAAGTAGTTTGAAATCTACTTTATCTTAACTATAGCAGAAATAATATGTATATATTTAAGAATTTTTTATTAATACATAAACTTATAAATAAATAAAATATATATATATATATAGTGTATACATGCAAATATTTCTTACATGCATGTGTGTGTATTTATATATAGAATATAATTACACACACTACACACACATCTATTATGTAAACACAAACTGTTATTGTAACTGCGGTGAATCGTTGTCAGGACTGAACGTGCATGATTCGAGTATTGTGACAGCACGGCTTTACTGACATGATCTGAAGTGATTTGTGAGGAACTGTTGTGGACTCCGTCAGTTAAACGCAGTGGGAAGCGTCTGGTCTCTGGGATGGTGGCGTGCCGCTGTAAATTAGTCCCTGGCGGAGACACAGTGCTTGCTGGGTAATTTGGACAATGGGGCGTTTGACAGCTCACCCATCACTGCGACTGCACCCCGGGGACGAAGCCCTCGCGCTCCTTCAGCCTCTCTAAGTAGCAGCATCATTCTCCAATCAACCAACAAAATGGCTTTTCATCCGACACGGAAAAAGAGCTGAGGATTGAGAGAGAGACGGACTTTTTCCCTTCATAAATCTCTCTCTCCTGCAAGGATTGGCTGTATGATTGAAACCACACAAACACAGAAAAAGCGCTTTGAAAGGCTGGAAGAATGCATCCTTTGTCAGATTCTTTTGGCCTTGTAGTTCATCTATAAACACAGTTTTGGGGATGTTTTGGTATCCGGCTGTAGTTTTGGTTTCATTGGCTGGTGATTCGGAGCCGCACTAGCGCTCGGTTTCCATGACACCCTGGGAATTAATATTTCTCTCTGTGCTCCGACAAATCATTTCCCATGGTGATGAGTGAGGAATGTGGCCTTGTGCCCAATGGAGATCTCAGAGACTGAAAGAATGAGAGTTTCCCCTGTAGGGCTCGCCAATATATATATATATCTCTCCTATATTCACATCGATTTAAGCATGAGATAATTTCATTCAGGGATTTCACAATGATTTCAGTGGCCTATTAAGTTTCCTAAAGACTGTCATTGGACCGGTCAGGATTGACTCGTGGGTTTGAGTGTTTTAAGACGGATGTTTAATAGCATATCTGATTTAAACTTGCTTTATTTTATTCATGTTTGTAAATTACTTGAATCATTACTCAACTCTTTGATTCAACTGTTTGTTCGTGTTGTTACCATTCGTTTGTGTGGCATTTTTTATTTATTAATTTGTTTTAGTTCTCATTAGAAATAGATGATGGTAAATATTGTTGTTTATTAAACATAATGATTAGATTATGAAATTAAATGTTTTATACTATTCTTAAATACTATTCCTGTTCATTCAGTTGCAAACATTTGGGAAAACATGCCTACTTGTTTTTTAAAATAATTGTCTAATTATTATTATTAATCATATTATTTATTTATTTATTGTTTATTTTTATTGTTACTTATTATTTACTTAAAATTGTTTTTCTAATTATCAATCATAATTACTTATTTATTGATAAAAAAATTCTAATAATGTATTTATTGATTATTTTATAAGTATTTACTTTTTACTGTAGTTTACTGCTTTATTCTTATCTAGTTATTATTAATCCTAATGTTTTTCTATAAGTACTTTTATAATTATCACATTTACTGTAGTTTACTGCTTTATTATTATTATTCTTTATTATTATTATTATTATTATTATTAAGTATTATTCGTCTAGTTATTAATCTTAATATTTTTTTATTCATTAATGAGTATTTTCCTCAGTACTTTTATTATTATTATAACATTTACTGTAGTTTACTGCTTTATTATTCTTTAAGTATTATTCGTCTAGTTATTAATCTTAATATTTTTTATTCATTAATGAATATTTTCCTAAGTACTTTTTATTATTATTATAATAAAATTTTACTGTAGTGTACTTCTTTACTATTCTATAAGTATTATTTTTCATATATTCTTAATCATATTTATTTATTTTAATTTTCTAAGTATTTATGAGTCATTATTTTCTATTATTATTTACTTACATTTTTACAGAATTTTATTTCTTACATTTAAAACTGTAGAATCTAATTGGCCACAGCGGCTGTAATCAAATGATGGTTCTAATATGAAAAAAAAATCCCATTTCGGAGTGAGTGTGTGTGTGTGAATCTGAGTGTGTGTGCGCCTCTCGACTCTGTTGGATCAGATGAAGATCCTCCAGCCGAGCGATTCTTCAGGACACGCTGTCAGACCTTCTCGCCGGCCCGTTTGCTCTGATGTGTTACTGGAGAGACGCCAGACGAGCGGGTGTTTAGGCCTGGAGGTCAGATGCGCTGTGCATGTTCACAGGGGAAGGTCACGCTCTCGGGAAGCGCGCAGATGCCCTGTTACCCACAATACACCTGTTTTCTCTGTTTCACCTGGAGGTCCCTCGTCATCCTCACTTGCATGTTTGCTTGAATGATTGTAATATGTTTACATTGCACATATGAGTTATTAATGTGAATCATGGACTTCCATGAAAATGTGGTCAAGCTTTATCCTCATTCCTGACGAGTGGCACTTCCGGTTTGGGGAACTTCCATTCAAAAAGACTGAAACTAATCATTTCAAATCATGCGGTTGCCCTACAAATAAAGCTGATCCGTCTAATGAGCTATCAGTTTTCTTTCATGTTTTATTGAAGAATAACATGAGAATAGCATAACACTTGGTATTTTAACGTTACGTTATAACGAGTATCTGTCGCTGCGTGCCTTTCCTCGTGATTATTTTCTTTTTCCCCTTTGCAATCCGCTGTAAAAGTATGAAAAAGATGAACATATCCTGCACATTTGTGGTCTGTTCTCCCGATTTAACTTACGATATATGCCATTAATAATTCACTGGAATGCACGAAGAATCTCTTTTTTTTTGTCTCCCCAAATCCCAGGTTTGTTTTCACAGGTACATACAATTTATAATCTGTCAAAATGACGGAAATCACTTTGAAATAGTATCACGCAATGCTGAAGTTAATACATTTTTATTTATTTATTAAGGCAACGTCTGTTACATAATACAGATTACCACAGTGATATTTAACCGTCCGATTTTGCTGTGGAAAGATTCACGCTTTTGGGGTTATTCATGGTCTGCTTTTACACTTTTAATGTTCAATGGTTGAAGGGTGAGTAGAATAATGTAATGTCATTGTACACAGTTAAATTTGTTTACAGCTTAACGGAAGTTACACCCATAATATGCGCAAAGCATAGACCTTCAATCTAATCATTTCGTTCGTTCGTTCGTTCATTCACTCTTATTTATTTATTTATTAATTTATTAATTAATTTATTCATTTACTTGAAGTGGTAAACTATAGTAAAATGTATTATTCTCAATGTATTCTATATTATTTTTTAATTATTATTAACCATATTTATTTATTATATTTCAAATTTTGTGTTATTATTTGTAGTATTATTTACTTAAATTTGACTGTAGTTTTACTGCTTTATTATTCTTTAGCATTATTTGTTCTAATTATTAATCATAATTATTTATTCAATAATCATTACTTAATAAATACTTCGAAAAATATTATTAATATTATTTTTATTATTTACTTACATTTTACTGCAGTTTACTGGTTTATTATTCTTTAAGTATTATTTTTCTAGTTTTTAATTATATTTATTTATTTTAAGTGGTAAACTACAGTAACATGTATTAAGTATTATTTTAAAGTTATTATTAATCATAATGATGTGTGATGATTATTTTTCTAAATATGTATTATTATTATTAGTCATTAATCAATTACATATTTATTAATTATTCTTCAAGTATTATTTTTTTAGTTGTTCAATTATTTATTCATTCATTATTACTTAACATTTCTCTAAGTATTTATTATTAATGTTATTATTATTATTTACTTTTTACTGTAGTTTAGTGCTTTATTCTTTAAGTGTTCTTTTTCTAGTTATTAATCATAATTGTTTATTTATTCATTATCACTTAATATTTTGTGAGTTAGACTTAATATTTATAAGTATATAATGTTATTATTATTATTAGTCGTAGTATTGACTTAATTTTTACTGTATTTTATTTCTTAGATTTACAAATGTTGGCCTCAGTGACTATAATGAAGTTATGATTCTACTTTTGAAAAACTAAAATCACATTTCAGAGTGAATACATACATTAGTTTTACACCAGCCTCAGTGTAACCTCGTGTGTTTGGCTTCTCTCAGAGCCGTGCAGAACAGGAGATGACAGCACACTCTTACAGGCAGGAGCAAGTATGAAATATCATTAAACCTGAATTTAGTTGTCAGATGTTCAGTGGAGGAAGAGCTTGTCTTGGTGAGATTCGGCTGAAGAGAATATCATGGCAGCCGCGTGTTTCTGTTCTGACCTAGAAAGAATGAAATGATTGTGTGTTTCCTTCAGTCGAGACTTTCTATCTGTGAAGTTAAGCAGTAATCACCCGCTGTTAACGGCTATCACACAATACAAACACACACACACACACACATTTGGAGTGTGTTTTTCATCCAGGCTAACAGAAAGAACGAGTAATAGGGACAGGACAGTCGCATATCTGCAGTTTCGTAAGACTCTTATCTGCTCTTTTCTTCAGTACTGACGCATCAGAGACAAGCGTGCACGTTCATTTTTGCCAATTAACGTGTTTAAATAGAAGCAAAATGAATTGAAACATGCTTATTGTTCGACCCACACACAAAACATGAACATTTGTTGAATAATTGATGGTGTTTAATTCCTCTGGCTGGTTAATCTGGGGCCGTGATGAAATGTTTCACCTCTGGATTGATCCGACCCGTTTTCCCGTAATGATTTCAGGCTTAAGCTTCAGATGAAAGGCTCCGGTCCTCATAAAGTGTGTGTTTGATTTGAGTGTGTTTTGGACATTAGTGATCAGTGGTCATATGATTATTTAAGAAACGTCGCGTGTGTTCATCACAGATGGGTGTCAGAATTGTGTGGCCGACATCCAAAAAACATTGTTGGTTTAACTTTAAAAAGTATGTTACCTGGTTGCCTTAAAGGGTCATGAAACCCCCCTCTTTCAGCTCAAGTCTAGCTCACACTCTTTTAGAAAAATGCAACTTAAATGTGCGTGGTGGCTGTGAGAAGAGGGGAGTGGGTGTGGTCAAAGCCAGTGGCCCGTGCATATCGACTGTCACTAAAAATCAGTGGTAAAACGTGAGGAAATGCTAGATTTTTTATAGCTGGCAAAGTTAAAGTCTAATGAAATACACTGACACCTTATTTTTGTTCTTTCAAAAGTAACTGAATGCCCTGCTACACACATTAGCCTACTACAGTAATCATAATTCTATTTAAAACATATAAATGGTCATGCATATGTATAATTATGCCATTATAAAATATATATTTGTTTATATACACACTATAAATGCATATATTTGAAAATGATAAATTTTCCGCTTAAAAAGAAAAACCGTTCCGTACACAGCCTAGATCTACGCGCCCCCTGAACCCACATAATAAAGATGGACAGTGTCATAGAAATTTGCACAAACTAAGCATACGTTCCATACAATTGAGGTATTATCGAAATATCAAAATTTTAATAATGAGTGATTTATTTAACAAAAGGCAAGTAAAACGGTCAGGGTTACATTTTAGACACACACACACACACACACACACACACACACACACACACACACACACACACACCTCTGAAGCGATAGAAAAGTCCTCGGGACCGCATCACTCGCAAGACGAAACCTGCATTGATGTACAAGGCCGAAGTCCATCATTCTCCCGTTGAGTGGTTGCTACACACACATAGTTTAGATGTGTCTGTGGTTGATGGCCGGAGTCCATCCCGGGCAGCATCGCGGGGAAAGATGCACTGGACTTTTGCACCACGAAAACAAACGCGCGTCCCATCATTGCCTCTCTCAGCTACTACTACGCGAAATCACAGTTTGACATGTCTGGCATTGGAAAGATCCACGTGGTGTCATGAATAATTAAGAGAAAGTGTCTTCTCATTGGATAAGAAAACTCAGTCATGAATAATTATGAGACACCGATGAGTCATCAAAGTACTATAGTGACGTGACACGATGAAGATTTTAAACCTGGAAGACAAAAATAGCGGAAAAAAAACTAAAATTTAACCATTTTCCCCCTACTATTAAATCTAACAGATGCTAACATTGTCTTCAGTGGTGTTCAACACACACACACCTCTGTTAAAATCTCAGAAAATTTGGTTTGGGGTTTCATGACCCTTTAAAAAGTTGAGTTCATTGAAATCAAAAATGAGTTAATACAACGAAGGAGATAGGTTTAATAAATAGAATCTCAAAATATTATGTTATTTGAACCACATTGATTATTATTATTAGAATTTATTTATTTGTATTAAGATAATCATCTCAAACACAGTACAAGCATCAGATTGTTACATTATTAAACGGAGGGAAAAAAGCAAAAAAATGAACAAGCATTATAAATGCTCACAAACGAATGAACACATACATATAAACTACTAAATAAACCAAAACAAAAACAAACATTTCTACATTCATTATTTTGACAAAAAAATACAACCTTGTGATAAACAAAATCCTGTTTACAGTGTAGGACAGGCTCATCGTTTGAAGTTCCCACACCTTATATTGCGCATCATTCCTGCTTTCCGTGCCGCAGCCGAGAAGAGAGGAAATAAAAGCAGAGGATGAGAAGGAGAGCGAGAGAGATGGAGGATTTATGCCGGCGTTCACGCTTGACTCTCTCCTGATGGAGGAGACGCAGCGCTGAGGTGATACACTGCTTTCCCGGGAACCATAAATCTGACGCGCACAGATCGAATCGAGCTTATCTTTCACTGCGCTGTCACACACTCATCTCACACACGTGGAGGAGACAGAGGAGCAGTGTGTGTGTGACACACTCATCTCACACACGTGGAGGAGACAGAGGACACACTCATCTCACTTCATACACACCTGGAGATCGGCCCGCGTTTACTTCGTCTGAACTTTGAATCTAACTAAACAAATTTTTTTTTTTTTAATACACTCGCAAGAAAATGGACAAGTACATACTCAAACTCACACATATTACACCATTTAAACATTATTAAAAACACATACTGAGTTACTAAACCAATCTTTGTCAAAGAATACACTCTTTTGTTCACAGTTTGCACGTTCTTGTTTCCATTTGTTTAATTTGAAGATCTGAGGTGAATTATCCACTGTTGCTTTTACAGCCACAAAGCTGGAGCACTAGATGATGTTCAGAGTCACATGACACGCTTTTAACATTAAATAAAGCACATAAACAGCACCTGAGATTATCATTGACACACTTTGTGTTTGTTGTTCCAGCGCGACGTCGCAGAAAAATAGAAACCGTTTCTGAAATAGAATATTCGCGTGTCGCGGCTGGATAGGACAAACACTCTGATTAACATGGATGTCGCGGCGTGTGTAGTTAACACACGGTGTAAGTCTGGAGTTGATTCAGTTTCCATTCTGCCAGATTCACAGAGTAATTCAGTAGCTCCAGCCAGCGAGTTTGAGAGTCGTCATCAGCTGTGCTCTGTGTGCCGCTGCGCTTGATAACACTGAGAGATGTTGTCTGTGTATTATTGTGTTGATGTTATTTCTCGCGTCCCAGTATTTTGATCTCATCACATTCGGTTGAGGCTGCAGATTCACAACTCTGTTCAAATATCATTTCTCTCTGCAGCAAACGTCCAGCATGTGTTGTGTGGCGAAACGCTGACTCCACGTCCCTCGTTTCCCCCTCAGAAACATCTCTCGCTCTTGAAGGATTCATTTCCTCAAATCATGCTACTCCATCCAGCGACTCTCGCGTTTGCTCTTGATTTGACAGTGTGCTGGCGATGCCGTTTCCAACGCTCCTGCTTTTCTCCCTCTTGTCTTTTGTCAAATTGCTTCCAGTTTTATTGCGATATTTCCCTGCAGTGCTTGTGTTTCTCTCAGACTCTTTCACAAACACTAAACTCATGTCAAAACACGCATTACACTGAGACACGCAGCTTTACACATCATTTTCATTTTCTAAATAGGTAAATATCTCTGTATAACAACGGACATCTTTTGATAAGGATTTTTTTAAAGGTAATTTAAAAGATTTACTGCAAGTCAGTCTAGCAAGTTATTGATAGTTTTATTGGTAAATGCTGTTAAATATAATGATAATAATAATTGTATTTATTTATGCCATATATTTATTTATCTATGCCATATTTATTTATTTATTTATTTAATTGCAGTTTATATATACTGTCACACAATAGGGAGGCCAATTTGAGCATAACTATATGCTTTTCTTATTTCGAAATATACATATTTTTAAAAGGTAATGTGTCATTTTTAATATCTAGAGTCATGGTAATTCAATCATTAGTAGTTTGATACATTTATTTTTGTTAATAATAATGAAGTTTTACTGGTAAATGCTATTTAAAATAATGATAATGATCATTTTAGTTATTTATGCTGTTTATTTGTTAATTTATACCATGATGTTATTTTTATGCCGTTTATTCATGACGTTTATTTGCCATTTATTTATACCGTAACAAAATAGGGAGGCCGTTTTGAAAGTGTTCAACAACATGCTTTTCTCCTTTCCATAACGTATATATATTTTTTGAAGTTAATGTGTAATTTTTAATCTAGTTAGAGTTACTGTAATTCAGGTTTGCGTTAATGACTATAGAGTTTCATTGGTAAATGCTATTTAACATAATAATAATAATAATAACTGTCTCCTCTGTCTGCCACGTTACTTAATTGCTGTTTATTATATCGTCTAAAATAATGATGTCATTTGAACGCTTTCAACCACGTGCTTTTCTTGCGATATTTCCCTGCAGTGTTTGAGCGTCTCTCAGACTCGCAGTGCTGATGCGCTTTCACAAACACTAAACTCATGTCAAAACACGCATTACTGAGGACTCACTGCAGCTTCACACGCATCCGGCGACGGCGCGCCACACGCTGCTCTGGGGAAGCCGGCGTTAATTGAAAAAACAATTAGGCTTTGGGTGAGAGAGACTCAGGCTTCCAGTGAACCCGAACCCGAGGACACTTCCTACATCGTTTATTCCCAGCATGCTCTTGTCAGAGTGGATTGTTTGGATACGCATGGCCTGCTCTCTGCACATGCGGAGACTTGTGTTGTTTTAGGTTTTTCTCTCTGGCTTTGAAGATGTTTGGCCCTCGACACACTCGTTTCATCTGCGATCCGCCATATGACTGGGAGGTGAAGAGGAGCTTGCCCTGATCTTACAGCTGTTGTGTTTGTTTTCTTGCACGAATCTTATCACGCTTGTGTTAGCTGGTTATCTTGTCCGCACTGCTTTTCAAAGAGTCGTTCCTCTCGTGTGGCGAGTTACAAAGGACTCGACCTCTTTATTTTAGGAACCCGCTCCTTTGAGCTCTTTATTCTTGAGTTCCTCACACAGATCTTTGGTGTCTCACACTGTTAAGATGAGACTTTGATATCGGAGCTCGGGATATCTGGACCGCCTGGCTTTGGAAGAGCAAATAAAGATCTCTTGAGATTCAGCAACTCCAGACCAGGGTTATTATTGTTAACTGAAACTAAAACCATTAAAAACATGTTTGTTAATATAAACTACCTTTCAAACAGTTTGGGGTCAGCACTTTTATTCATCAAGGATGCATTAAATGGATCAAAAGTGACGGTAAAGACATTTATAATGTTATAAAAGATTCTATTTCAAATAAATGCTGTTATTCAGAACTTTCTATTCATCAAAGAATCCTGAAAAATAAAATGTA
>NC_140229.1:1471813-1534313 GCF_951802725.1 Rutilus rutilus
GAACACATATTATGGATGCAACATATGGAACCAAAATCTCCAAGTTGACCAGTGCATTAAATAAAACCAGTGGTTTTGCCTGTATTTGCCGTGACGGATGTGCTGCATTATATTGTGGGTTTTTCTGCAGGACTGAATGTGAACTCTATTCTGCCTCTTTTGTCCGCCAGAGATCTGCGAGTCTGTGGGGGCTTGTTGGCATGAGGGCAATTTTCTGTCATGTTTTTCCATTTCTCGAGTGCTTTTCGCCTCTTTTATTCTCTTTTATTTATTATTTCTGCTGACGAGCTGGATCACAAGCGTGTCATGCCGGCGTCTGATCTCTCAGGCCTGCCACGAGACAGACAGATGCCTCGGCTCTGTGACTTTACTAGTTTTTTGGGTCAAGGTCTGAAGCGCTGGCGGTCTCAGTGTCTGCGAGCGTTACATGACTGTCAGTGGTTTGGCACGAGGACAGCGTTCAAGAAATGTTCAAGTGTGTGTGTGTTTGGATGCATGTGTGTGTGACTGAGATAGGGATCATGCTCAGCAGGGCTGGCAGTCGCACCGGGTCTTGGTTCTGGTCCACAGCTAATTGTTGAGCTGATAAACCTGCCCTGGTTCGCTCAGATACCCTCCGATGGGAAGCTCTCTGAAGGTTTTCCTGTGTTGTTGTAATGTCACTATAATAGAGACTGAATGTTAATGTCCTGTTCCAGTTTTTAAAGTACAACTTTCATTTTTGTTAAAGTGATAGTTCACTTAAAAATGAAAATTCTGTCATCATTTACTCGGCCTCAAGTTACGCCCTCATTAAACTTGAATTTATGATATGCGGAAAACTCAAAGGAAAAACATCTCTGCTTTAAGCATATCGTTGTCGTGTAAACGAACTCCAAGTCTGCTCAGGATTTAGGGTTTGATTAAACACTCATAAACTGTATATTAACCACCCAGTTTTCTTAACGTTTTCTTCTTTTAATAGATGATTAAATCTAGTTACCACTTCTGAAAATGAGCTCAACTTCGTGTTGCTCTGTTCAGTGTGACACAGATGTGTGTGGAGGGAAAGGTCAAGCCGAGGTTACGGCTCCCCTTCAATTAGCAGGTGATTAGGGGCCGGTGACGGACAGGTGTGATTGAGGACCCACATGTGATGAAAAGCAGCCACACTTTACCCAGAAGCCCCTGGGGCTCATGTGCTAATGCAGTCTCACAGGTTGACCTCCATCTCCTCGTTCCCTTAACACTCGACACACAGCCGATAGACACGGGCCGTAACATCACGACTGATATCGATGTGGTGTCGCAGCTTCGTCCCGGTGAGAGACGAGAATCTCTCATGTCCTTTATTTTTATTATTTTTTATTATTCTTATTTTTTTTATTATGCAAACAAAGATACTATTTACAGGTGACAGATACAACAAAAACCAAGGCCAACAAAATGTACATAACAGCAGCCAACATGTGTGTGTGTGTGTGTGTAACTGGGTGTGGGAGTGGAAGCATATGTAATAATAATACAAAAATTTAAACCTTAAAAAACAATTTCTGTAAAAGCAAATATCTCCCTTTGTTTTGAGCGTCGTAACTTTGCAGATGTTGTTTATGCTCAAACAGCAACATTACACACTAACTAAAGCTAGAAAAGTCAAATCATAATCAATCAATTCTTATCAGTTCAAAAAACCGTTAGATTAATAAAAACAGTTTTTTGGTTGAACAAATGCTTTATTATAACAAACTTGAAACCATTAGCAACTTATTTTTATCATTAATTATTTATTAAAATTTTCTAGCCTATATGCATCTTAATAAAAATGATTTTTTTATGATTTAACACAAATATATGATCAAGAACGGTGGTAATCAAATGAATGCATAAAACTAACATTTAAATTTTGTTTTAAAAATGTAATCAAATTTTTATAACTTAATTTTTTTTGTCAAAGATCTGCACAACAGTGGCATTGCTACATCACACGCTAACTAAAGTGAGAATCAGCCACCCCTTTAAAGGCTGCCATGCCCTTTCTGTCTCTCTCCAGATTCATTCTCCTCCTGTGTAAATAATTGATGTCTGGCGGTCAGTTGTTAAGAATAGAAAGCGTATTTGCAGGTGACGAACGCTCTGCAAATGGCCTCTTGCTTCTCTCTCGTGGATATTTGAACGAGACCGTCAAACACGGGACGCATTAAACCGGTTCCCTCGAGCGGCGTCTCACGGTCCTCCAAGGGAATGTCGACGGCCTCTTCCGGTTTACTCCCCGGTGAACCCCGTCGCTCCGCCAGCGTCAGATAAACACAGGTCTGTGTTTGATGAGGAAGACACCGGTGAGGCAGGGCTCTGATGAAAGCGAGCCGTAATTACAGGGGACGGCTCCCCGTCTGCAGACAAATATCTGTGGAGTTAAATAAGCCAGATTCCCTCGGCTGGAGGAGACACACTCGCTGGGTTTTGTGGGAAATGAAATCGTACATATTTAGTCTCAGGCACCAAACGCACTGCATGTTAGTGTGAGAACGCTAACGCTTCTGGCCACACCAGCTCCGGGTAATGGGGAGGAAACAATTCATAAGTACATGATACAGAGTTTGAGCTTGAATTGAGTTGGACACAAAACATGCCGAAGGAATTTACATTTACATTATGCATTTGGCAGAGGCTTTTATACAAAGCGACTTACATTTCAAGATACGCATTTACACTCTCATCAGTTCTTGCTTTCCCTGGGAATCGAACCCATCTATCTGTCTATCTATCTATCTATCTATCTATCTATCTATCTCTGTCTCTCTATCTCTCTATCTATCTATCTATCTATCTATCTATCTATCTATCTATCTATCTATCTATCTATCTATCTCTGTCTCTCTCTCTCTGTCTATCTATCTATCTATCTATCTATCTATCTATCTATCTATCTCTGTCTCTATCTCTCTATCTATCTCTCTATATCGCTCTATCTCTCTCTATCTCTCTCTATCTCTCGATCTCTATATCTCTATATCTCTCTATCTATCTCTCTATCTATCTATCTATCTATCTATCTATCTATCTATCTATCTATCTATCTATCTGTCTCTCTCTCTCTGTCTATCTATCTATCTATCTATCTATCTATCTCTGTCTCTATCTCTCTATCTATCTCTCTATATCGCTCTATCTCTCTCTATCTCTCTCTATCTCTCTATCTATCTATCTATCTATCTATCTATCTATCTATCTATCTATCTATCTATCTCTGTCTCTCTCTCTCTCTCTGTCTATCTATCTATCTATCTATCTATCTATCTATCTATCTATCTATCTATCTATCTATCTATCTATCTCTGTCTCTATCTCTCTATCTATCTCTCTATATCGCTCTATCTCTCTCTATCTCTCTCTATCTCTCGATCTCTATATCTCTATATCTCTCTATCTCTCTATCTCTCTCTATCTCTCTATCTATCTCTCTATATCGCTCTATCTATCTCTCTATATCGCTCTATCTCTCTCTATCTCTCTATCTATCTCTCTTGATCTCTATCTCTATATCTCTCTATATCTCTCTATCTATCTCCCTATCTCTCTATCTCTCTCTCTATCTATCTCTCTATCTCTACCTCTATATCTCTCTATCTCTCTATCTCTCTCTCTATCTCTCGATCTCTATCTCTATATCTCTCTATCTCTCTCTATCTCTCTCTCTCTCTCTCTCTCTATCTCTCTCTCTATATCTCTCTATCTCTCTATCTGTCTGTCTATTGTAGAGAAGCAGTAGATGAATATTTTGAAAGTGCGTTTGTTTGGTGTATAACGGGCCCACACGCCTGTTGGAATACATTTCTTTCCTTGCACGCAGAACCTGCATTTGATTACAGTACGCCTGCATGTGTTTCTCTTTAGCTTTAGCTGTCGAACAGTAGCTCACATCCCATCAGCCTCGCAGGCAAACACATGCACACCAACAATCCCTATAAAACTCCCATCAACACTCCTTCTCTTCTTCTCTTCCCTCTGTAGATGATGACTATCTGGGATTGGGCGAGCTCCCGGAGACGTTCCCCTCGGACCCGCCGGAGCCTCTCCCGCACTTTCTGATGGAGCCGGAGGAGGCTTACATCGTGAAGAACAAGCCCGTCAACCTTTACTGCAAGGCCACGCCGGCCACGCAGATCTACTTCAAGTGCAACAGCGAGTGGGTCCATCAGAAGGAGCACACGGTGGAGGAGCGCGTGGACGAGACCTCCGGTTAGTGGACAGGGGTTGGGAGGGCTGGGTAATCCAAAGAGAAAAGCACACAAACATGAATAAGAAAGCATTAGCATTGCAAAACTGACAGTGCGGTATGAAAAAACCCCGGACATTTCACCAGATGCCTTGAATAGCTGTTTTTTTTTTTTATTCAAATTTTTTAAAAGGCAGAAATATTTATTTTCATTATGAAGATATTTTTGAGTGCAAAATCCTAAATGATTTGGTAAAAACTTTTGCTTTTGCTTTTTTTAAGAATCAACTCAAACCCTTTTTCAGTTTCCAAGTGAACAGAGTTAAAAAAAAAAACCTCTTTCCATTTGAGTTTTCATAGGCCAAACACTTTTTTTTTTTTGGCCAATTCGATATGACTATAAAACAGTAATTATGGATTATTATTATTATTATTATTAAAACAAAATAGGAAATATATAAAAAGTTCAAGTCATAAAAATAAATGTATTTTTATCATTATAATTTTAGATATATGATATAATTTTATTGTGATTATTATTAAATAAAATATTAAACAAAATAAGAAATATATTGTAATAATACTATTGTACTGTTACATAAAAAAATCAAGTCATAAAAATAAATGTATTTTTTATTATAATAATTTTATATATATTATTTTATTGTGATTATTATTAAATAAAATATTAAACAATAAGAAAAATATTGTAATAATACTATTGTACTGTCAAATAAAAAAAAAATCAAGTCATAAAAATAATGACATTTTTTTGTGAAATTACAATACCAATATACTTATTCTAGATCTTAATTTCTTAATTTCAAACAGTAAACCATCAAACTTTTATTTTGTTCAATTGCGACACATAAAATATGCGCTGCTGGTTTCAGAGTGAAGCTGTATTTCACCTGTACCTGTATGCAGTCTGTATCCGGGAGTGCATATATTTACTTAATTAAATCACAGAATGTGCAGTTTGACTAACGCACCGAGCCATATTGCAATAGCGCTTTTATTTTGATATATCATGCAACCCTCACACAGCATCTCTCGTTCCTCAGCCGGTCGAGTCTTAAACTGGGGAAAATCACGCAAATGAATAATTCAGGAGACTTTTTACAATGTCCCCCACTTTCCTCCAGCCTGTAACGAGAGGAATTTCTCAGCCTTGTTAAACTCCGCTAAGAGAAGCCCGTAAAGCCAGCGTAAGACGGGTTTGTTTTGCGCCTGGCGTCTGGGACACGGACATCATTAGGACTCCAGGTTTTGATGCCGAGATCTTCTGTCTGACACACTTCTTTCACACGAACCCTTGGTAACAATCACTCGTGGGACGCGAGGCAGAGAGATCTGCAACATGAGAGATGTGGCTCGTCCTCTGCAGTTACGAAGCGCTTCAGGAGGTCGCTTTCAACTGTTGTGTTTCTCTCCGTCTCGCTCGTGTCTCATCTGTGTTTCTCTCGCTCTGAAGAGTTCAGCGTCTCTCGGCTCATTTTGCTGTTTCCTGTGATGACGACATTCGGGAGACGGGAGCCTCTGGCACCTCTACAACTGAAGAGCTATTTCAGTCCAAACAACTACTGTACATTCACACAGGATAGATATATATACAGTCATGGCCAAAATTGTTGGCACCCCTGAAATTTCTCCAGAAAATGAAGTATTTCTCACAGAAAAGTATTGAAATTACGCATGTTTTGATATACACATGTTTATTTCCTTTGTGTGTATTGGAATAACACAAAAAACTGAGGAAAAAAAGCAAATTTGACATAATTTCACACAAAACTCCAAAAATGGGCCGGATAAAATTATTGGCACCCTCAATCGCTTCCTTTAACCATCAATAAGCTTCTTACACCTTTCACCCGGAATTTTGGACCACTCTTCTTTTGCAAACTGCTCCAGGTCTCTCATATTGGAAGGGCGCCTTTTCCCAACAGCAATTTTAAGATCTCTCCACATGTGTTCAATAGGATTTAGATCTGGACTCATTGCTGGCCACTTCAGAATTCTCCAGCGCTTTGTTGCCATCCATTTCTGGGTGCTTTTTGAAGTATGTTTGGGGTCATTGTCCTGCTGGAAGACCCATGATCTAGGACGCAAACCCAGCTTTCTGACACTGGGCCCTACATTGCCACCCAAAATCCTTTGGTAATCCTCAGATTTCATGATGCCTTGCACACAGTCAAGGCACCCAGTGCCAGAGGCAGCAAAACAACCCCAAAACATCATTGAACCTCCACCATATTTGACTGTAGGGACTGTGTTGTTTTCTTTGTAGGCTTCATTCCGTTTTCGGTAAACAGTAGAACGATGTGCTTTACCAAAAAGCTCTGTCTTGGTCTCATCTGTCCACAAGACGTTCTCCCAGAAGGATTTTGGCTTACTCACGTACATTTTGGCAAACTGTAGTCTTGCTTTTTTATGTCTCTGTGTCAGCAGTGGGGTCGTCCTGGGTCTCCCGCCATAGCGTTTCATTTCATTCAAATGTGGACGTGTAGTTCGCGCTGACACTGATGCACCCTGAGCCTGCAGGACAGCTTGTTTGGGTTCTGCTTATCCACCATCCGGACTATCCTGCGTTGCAACCTTTCATACATTTTTCTCTTCCGTCCACGTCCAGGGAGATTAGCTACAGTGCCATGGGTTGCAAACTTCTTGATCATGTTGCGCACTGTGGACAAAGGAACATCTAGATCTCTGGAGATGGACTTGTAACCTTGAGATTGTTGATATTTTTCCACAATTTTGGTTCTCAAGTCCTCAGACAGTTCTCTTCTCCTCTTTCTGTTCTCCATGCTTAGTGTGGCACACACAGAAACACAATGCAAAGACTGAGTCAACTTCTCTCCTTTTTATCTGCGTTCAGGTGTGATTTTTATATTGCCCACACCTGTTACTTGCCCCAGGTGAGTTTAAAGGAGCATCACATGCTTGAAACAAACTTTTGAAAGGGTGCCAATAAATTTGTCCGGCGCATTTTTGGAGTTTTGTGTGAAATTGTCAAATTTGCTTTTTCACAGTTTTTGTTTTGTGTTGTTCCAATACACACAAAGTAAATAAACATGTGTATAGCAAAACATGTGTAATTTCCATACTTTTCTGTGAGAAATACTTTTTCAGGGGTGCCAACAATTTTGGCCATGACTGTGTAATATATATATATATATGGGGGGTGGTGTGGCGCAATGGATAAGACAAATGCCTTTGGTGTGAGAGACCCGGGTTCGAATCCACTGTGAGACACCAATGTGTCCCTGAGCAAGACACTTAACCCCTAGTTGCTCCAGAGGCGTGCGACCTCTGACATATATAGCAATTGTAAGTCGCTTTGGATAAAAGCGTCAGCTAAATGAATAAATGTAAATGTAAATGTAAATATATATATATATATATATATATATATATATTAGGGGTGTAACAATACCCTCATGTCACGATTCAATACATATCATGATACTGAACTCACGATACGATAATTATTGCGATATTCCAAGACAAAAGGTTAACAAAAAATGTTGATAGAAATACTAAATTTGATATTACATTGTGTGTGTAAATGAATATGATGGACTTGGTGCTGAAACCCAATGAACAATAGAGACACCAGAATAACAATATTCATGATTCTGAAGCTGGAAATACTGAATTATTTTCTAGATATATTTAAAGGGGTCATATAATGCCATTTTTGTACAAGCTAATATGATTCTTTAGGGTCTAAATTAAAAGTTTGTAAGATATTTTAATTAAAAATTCTCATTAGTATTGTAAGAAAACACTCATTTTTCTTGGTCAAAAACAGCTGTTTTCAGCACACCGTTTAACCCGTTTAACATTTGTGGTTATTTCTGTTACTTGTGACATTTTCATGGCTAAAGTCTAATTACACTGTATTCAGCACAAACTCTGCTACAATAATATATCAGCAGCATGTGTGTAAAAGTTTGTAGTTTTGAGATAATGACATTTATGCGTGGTTTGTGAAAATACAAAAATAAATTCTCACTGAAATAAGGTCATGAAACCCATACTGATTATTTCTTCACAAGACTTTTGAAAATTGTATGACGTAGCCTAGAATATTTGCTCTAAAACTATGTGAAAATCACCCTGACTGCTCATTCAGAGAAGACAATATATTGATTTAAAAATATTTACTACGTGTTTTGTGTGATAAAGCTTTATGCGGGAGGGGCGGATCACCTCATTAATATGTAAGCTTTCCACACCTGAGAAAGACAAAGACACTCCCTAATGGCCCTATTAGGAGCTTATCAGGGCCCATCATTCTGACCAACCTTGCACAAAGAATGAGGAGATTTAAAAAAGAATGGCTTTTAAAATTGTTTGGATTTATTTACAACACAACATAATCCAAAGATACACAACAAAAATACACTTATTGATAACAATGATCCAAAGAAAGAGACCTTTGTGCCATTCCTAAAAACATTGTACATACCTTTCATTTCCAAGGTGTTTGATTTTCACTTTACCATGTTCATGTACAGAGACATGTACTGTGAATGTTGAAGTGAGCAGGACTCAGTAGCATCTGGGCCCTGAAAAAAAAGAAAGAAAAAAAAAGTGAACATACTGATATCAAGAGAAAGGCCTGCACGATTTTGGGAATACATTTTAGATTTTTCTGGTTAAAATTGCTTTTTAAAATTCACAGAATACACACACACACACTCACACAAATGTTTCCAACAATATATTATATAATGAACACCCGGTTTGTTGTGCCTTGTAGGTATAGGCTATGCGCAGTGCTGCATAAAATAATAACAATATAGCAGCCTATATACATTTTCAAAAAGATTTCAGTAACAACTAAGCTAGAGAAAAATATATTGATTATCATGTTACTTCAAATGTTTCCATTCGTTATGATGATATGAAATGAGATAATAGTAAAAACATGAAGCCGTTTGGAGCGTTTTGCTTTTCCAAAATATGATGCATTCAAACGCGATCGCGATCAAAAATATGATCCATTCAAACGCGATTGCGATCAAAAATATGATACATTCAATCGCGATCAAATATAAAACATTATGGTTAGGCCTACCATATACATATCTACGTTTGAGCAGATATCCACAAACACAGTAACAGTAAACACGGGTCTAAATATTACAATATTCACCATATATCTAGCAACAGTTCAACTGCAATGTGAAATTTATGCAACAATAACAAACTAATATGTAAGAATTTCTTACCTTATCTTTCTTGTCTTCAAATCGCGTTCTTCTTCTGGGGTAAAGCCAATGTAAGCTCACTTCTTTCAAACTCGACGAAAAGCAGAGACTGATGAAGTGTTTTGTTTTTGAGGTAATGAGCGCGTTTGCGTTCCATGTGGAGATTTGCATGTGAATATCTTTTGCGCGAGTAGGCGTGGCCAAATTAAAAATAATTAGGAAGCGTTTGAGAAGCTGGACATCTTGTTGGTTTTATACAAATTACTTAAACAGAGAATATTTGTTTTCAGTTTGAATCCGATCATTTAAAAGTACACACTTAAATGTTTATAAAGGTATATGGCTCATAAATGTGTGACAAGTATTCGCTGAGTTTGGTTTCAGTTTATAGATGTGCTCAAGAAAAAAAAGTTCACTGCGACGGAGAGGCAGAACGCACACCCTGTTTATTTTCTTTATTTTTCAAAAGCACAATGTTTTGATTTGATTGTAAGTGGACACATACAAAAGTAGAAATATCACAGATTCTTTTTTTATATTTCTTTTTTCTGTATGACCATAAATGACAGAGTAATTTAAGTTTAAAGTGCTACAATGTAAAGAAAATCCAGCAAAACGCGCGGGCGCGTTTTTCGACCTCAGAGGGTTAATGAGCATGTGTCTTTAAATGATAATGAGCTTTGCTGACCCCGCCCCTCTGTTCTGTGCGCACACCGTTTGTAATAACACAATAACCATAACGCGTTGTTCATTATAAACGTGGGATTATGAATTATATTGAGAACGTCGTACGTAGAAAACATGCCGTATATATATATATATATAGGCTATATATATATATATATAGCCTATATATATATATATATATATATATATATATATATATATTAAACTAAAAAACAAAAAAAAGTGTGATATTTAGTGATTAATTGTTAAAAAAAAGAAATGTAATAAAAAATATATATTAGGGATTTTATTAAGAACATACTGTATATTATTATATATCATTATTATTATTATTATTATTATATATATCAGTATATTCTTAATAAAATCCCTAATACCATTTTTTTTTTTAAACAATTAATCACTAAATATCACACATTTTTTTAGTTGTTGCTGGAGTTTAGCTGTTCTGAAATTGCAGTTTACTGTGATAAAATGGCCTGTGTGTGCCATGTCTTTCTGAATTCAGTGTTTATTGAATCCAGCAGGAGGATCGTAGTGATGCTGGGCTAGAAATAAATGGACAGTACTGGCGTGTGCACATGTGTGTGTCTGTGGGGATTTAATATCCAGCCGTTCAATAGGAAGAGTGTGATTGCTACCTGTGCGCTAGCGGCGACAACTCAATTTCCCTTTTTTGGCAGCTGAATGCAACCAATCAAAGGAGCCGTGTCGTGTGTAATGGCTCCAGAGCCCTCGGGGTGTTTGATTCTCTCACACACACACACTGACCATTGTGCTTCAGAGAAGAGACCAGCTAAAACTTAGCACAAAAACATCTTTCAGACATGCAAATTGAATTTAATGGAAAAGCTGAGAGGAAATAAAATCTTGATCTGTGTATTGGGGTTTAAGCTTTAGCTCAGGCAAACTGATTTTCAATCATCCTGTCGAGAGTTTTCTTAGCCTGCGACATTGACGAAGATGAGGTTAACACTGAGTATCGGCTCTCGTCCCTGAATGTCTGAAGGGCTTGTGTGCTAAGAGACGCAAGTATGAGGTCACCTGAGCTTTATGCTTCTCTCTCTATAGAGGGTGTGTGTGTGATGTCACGTGACTGCGGTCACACACACTGAGTGGCAGAAACACTGAGTGGCAGCATTTGTTTTCAGCGTGAATGCCACGAAAAACACACAAAACGCATCTAAACCGGGAAAGAGCTTTGAGATCGACTGTATAAATAGATTTGACCAGAAATCTGAGGTATATTTTCACAGACTGCTGAAAGATACAGAACAGAGAAGCAAATAAATCACTGCGATTCACAGAAACAACTGGATCCAGGCAGAGAAACCTGGATTTACAGTCTTCATTTTGTCTCAATATGCTGAATTTAGGGGTAAAATAACACCCTATATATTGTATTGTTATATATTGTATTGACAACTCATCAATTAAAGATTTACCATCGTATATTCTGCATAATTGGAAGTTTTTAAATAAACACTGACAAAAAAACTACACAAGATTTACGATAAGTTGGACGATATGATGATATATATAACACTGATATGAGTGATCACATGGATTTAGACCTATACTGTGTTTATATAAAGCGTTCACAGGCAAATGTGCTTTATGTTTTTCCCCGGCGTGGAAATCAGGCTCATATAAATGTCAGGAAACACGATTCCTGCTTCATGTCAATATCCATGATCACTGGATCTGTGGTGAGTTGTAAGAAACACTATATCCAGTCCAACCTTTAGTTTAAACTGATAATCGTTTGTTTTACTGGCGTTTTCTCAGTTTCCTCTATTAAATACAGTCACTCCGCAGCTCTTCTGCCACTCAGTCCGGCTGAGGGAGTGTGTTCCCGCGGGAAACTGACGTCAGTGCATAACCTCGATATACATTTTAAAATGTACAATTTTTTTTACAAACTTCGTCTTTTTGACATCATTTGACAGTTTGTTAAAATAATTAGTGAAAGTAAAATTACAGGTTAATTATTACTATATGAAAACAAAAACATTTCAATGCTATCAGTGCAGATTTTGACAGCTGGATGCAGTTCTGGACATTTCCTCGCTGTTCTCTCTCTCTCTCTCCTCAGCGCTGTCTCTAATTTCCCCTGATTGACAGAAAAGAACCGCAGATAGAGGCTGGTTGGGCTGGTCAATAGCTATTTGAGCTGACGGAAACTTGATCTGATGGTCACAATCTCTCTCCCTCCCCCTCTCTCTCTCTCTGTCTTGTTATCGGTGTCTCTCGCTCTCGTTTTGGTTGTGTGTTTGGTCAGAGAGGCAGATTAACAGACACTTTATGCCGGGCTCAAGCAGAGACGGGTAGTTATCAGTGCCAGCCACTCGGCTCCAGCCTGCTGTCCCCAAAATAAATAAAGAAAGACTTTTCTTACTGCGCAGCAGATCATTAGCTCACTGCAAATGGATTTCTCTGGAAGGCAATGGAGTCGCTTTGAGGAGAAACACCTACTCAAATGTTCTCCTATTGATCCGGCCTCTTAAACACTCATCCGCGCCTCTGAACTCACATTTACTGATGGGGTTTTCAGGATCGCATCTATTTATAGCGACTCGCACGTTCATCTGAATTATTTCGATGGGTGTCGGCCAGTTTTAATTCCGGCCCGTTCGGTTGGCGTGAGCTATTGCACTTAGGAATGACACGGGTGGAAGCAAGACGGATGGCAGTCGATTTGTTTCCTCCGAGCCGTGTGTTTTTCACCCGCCGTGTTTAATTACGTCGCTCGCCACACGAAACGGCCACCAGGAGTAAATGGGAACGCTCCAATTTCGTGCTTTTGCCATCAGTGTCAATCTCACTTAAATTCAGCTTCTTCCTCTTTTTCAAACATAAGGTCATAATAAGGCTTAAATATCAGGGATCGGGCAGTTCGCTCACATTTGCAAATGAAAATAGATGTGTGCGAACTGGATAATGTATTTAGGAGTGCGTGTGCAAATACGTTTCTTTTTAAAACAAAACCAAATTTAAGGTCATAAAAAGGATAAAATGTCATAAATGGTGTAACAAAAGTCTTAATGTTTGTTTATAAAGTCAGAATTGTGTGATATAAAGTCGCAATTGTGTTATAAAGTCAGAATTGTGTGATATAAAGTCGCAATTGTGTTATAAAGTCAGAATTGTGTGATATAAAGTCGCAATTGTGTTATAAAGTCAGAATTGCGAGATATAAAGTCGCAATTGTGTTATAAAGTCAGAATTGCGAGATATAAAGTTGCAATTGTGTGTTATAAAGTCAGAATTGCGAGATATAAAGTCAGAATTGCGAGATATAAAGTCGCAATTGTGTGTTATAAAGTCAGAATTGCGTGATATAAAGTCGCAATTGTGTGTTAAGTCAGAATTGCGTGATATAAAGTCGCTGTTGTGTGTTAATTCAGAATTGCGTGATATAAAGTCGCTGTTGTGTGTTAAGTCAGAATTGCGTGATATAAAGTCGCAATTGTTATAAAGTCAGAATTGCGAGATATAAAGTTGCAATTGTGTTATAAAGTCAGAATTGCGAGATATAAAGTTGCAATTGTGTGTTATGAAGTCAGAATTGCAAGATATAAAGTTGCAATTGTGTGTTATGAAGTCAGAATTGCAAGATATAAAGTTGCAATTGTGTTAAAGTCAGAATTGCGAGATATAAAGTTGCAATTGTGTTAAAGTCAGAATTGCGAAATATAAAGTCGCAAATGAGAAAAAAACGTAAGAATTGTGAGATAAAAAGTCGCAATAACCTTTTTTATTTTTTATTCTGTGGCGGAAACAAGCTTCCATAATGAAGACAGTAATTGTGAAATGGCTTAAATGAATTATTAAACCTCAAAAGGCAATAATTTAATAAAATCAGTATGTGAGCGCTGCACGTTCAAAGTAAACACACGTTGTTGCTCGTTCTCAATCTCAGTTCGCAATCAGTGAATACCGCACATATGATTCCTTACGATCCACTGTTGTGCTGGTGAATTATGACAGTGTTTTCTGTATGTTCTCTGTATTGTTGCATGTTTTAGATGGTTGTCAGATGCATATTTTATGTTCAAGCAGCTGGAAGTAGTAGACATTTCAAAATAAGAGCCCTTGAGTATTGCAGGCTTGTTTATAATTAAATATCCTGCGTAATGCAGAAATTTTTTTCCGGTCCCTTTTTGCCAATGAGATGTCCCTCCCAATTATCCTGAATTAACCCTATTATTGGATATTTTGGTTATTACCTGGCATTTAATTCAATGTTTAAGAAATTATCTTAAGAATTTAAAATAATTTCAATGTTAACTATTTCAATAATTTCAATTTCAATGATTCCACAATTATTAAATGAATACAGTATAAAGCTATACTTTTTGTATTCAAGTAAAGTTAAATAATTTGGTTTGTAAGTGTCTCCGTATCCCTCCTCGTATATCCATTGCGCCCCTAAAGTTCTTTATGCGCCGATGTGCCGATTATAATCCGATGTGCTCCCTGGGAAAAAGGTAAACGTCAGTCTCATCTCTCAGTCCTGGCGTGTACACAGGCGAGCTCGGGGTGATGGAGGGCAGGTGAGCATCTTCTGAACTGAAGCATCACTGATGTTAATCTCCTGAGGCCAGCGACATTGATTGCTACAAAGCAGGCTAAGTTAATTATATGTCGCTACAGCGATGTAATGCACACCACAGGCTTGAGTGATGACGTGAGGCGCTAATCGAGACACTCCCTTCACCGTGATCCAACAGATCGATGAAGAAGAGCCCAGAGCCCGTGATGATGAGGATGAGGATGATGATTATGATGATGCACATCAATAATGCATCATGTCAAACAGAGGAGAAGACAGATCAGACATAATGTATGACAGGCAGGAAAATTATTTCATCATCATTTCTCCAGTAATAAGAGCGTGGCGTTCAGGAGGTCGTCGGTGAGCCGAACGCTCGGGAGTTATTGCAGCTTTAAAGGCAACGATTTCGCTTAACTAGCCAATCATTTTGTTATGTTTAAGTGACGATTGAGAATCAGTATGATAGCTGATAAAATTGATACATTTAACTTATATTATATTTAAAATCTATATATAACATCATATATTTATATTTAAAATTTGTTTTTAAATATAATTTAATAATTTATTTGAAAATTAGTTTTTACATATCATTTTAAAAGTTTTACATGAATTTAATATTCATTATTATATAAAAAAATATATATATATTATACAATTAAATATAATGTCACTTTATAATTTATATGTAATAATTATTAATTACTTAATAATGAATTTATATTTTTTATATTTCATAATGTTATAATTAATATTTTATTATTAATTATTATTATTATTTTAATTTTTATTACATAATACTTACATTATTACATTAACACTGCTTCATCCTGATTATTTTAATATTTAATTTTTTTTTTTTTTACAAATATTATAATGTACAGTAGAATTTGTTTGAATTTGTAAATATTTGTTTGAAAAAAATTTTTTTTGTAAATATTATTATTATAAATAATAAAATATTATTATTTATTATACGCCTCAAAACAATGCAATGATTTATTTTTGAAAAATGCGTATTTAATTAGTTAGGTACTTTCACACATTGATATTATTTCTCTGCTCTGTAGTTTTATATCGTAAATATTATATATAATAAAATATGATAAATTATTATTTATTATTGTCCTAATCATAACAATGCCATGATTCAAAAATATATATATATTTTTTAAGTTTAATCAGTAGGTAATGCATCTGTAATCTTCACAGTGATTATTCCTCAGCTCTGTAAGACGAGGGCTGAAGCTCCAGCAAACACAGCTTTAATTATTGATGCTCATAACGGCTCATAAACAAGGTCAATTGTGCTTGGGTCAGTGAGCAGGGTTGGGTTGGTAGAGGTGCCGTTCCCACGGGCTCGACCCGCAAATCAAACGTGTTTCTCGCATCATGTGATCATTTCCAGGGAAGGCTTTGATGTCTTGCCCTCTTTTGTGTCACACATGAACATCTGAAATGAGAATTTGCGAGTAGTTGAACGAATGCTAGATGACGGCCTCGGGAATAATTCAGTTGCGGATGAACGATGCGTTTCCAATAAAGCCATTCTGCATTGTAGCTTCCAATTTAATGCATTTTTGATGTAAATATAATGCCAAGTTAGAGTCTTTGTTGGCTTTGGAGGACAGAAAAAATGTGTGAGAAATGTGAGCAGGCGAGCTGACTGTATTCAGCACATTAAGAATGTAATTTCAGTGCCAGCGCTAGATTCCTAATGCTAATAAGCGGTAAATAACTCTTCCTGTGTTGGAGAGAGAATACAAGCCTGTTTGTGTTCGTTTTCTACTGCATGTAACTATTTGATGGACAAAAACTGCTGTATTGTTTCAGATCTGGATTTAGAATAGAACATCAGTGTTTGCAACTCATTTTACTTTATTTCTGAGTTAAACTATATGAGTATGTGACTGAACGATGAAAAGTGTGTGTTCAACACCAGAATGGAGCAAGACCTAAATGGGATTTTACTATATGTGTGTGTGTGTGTGTGTGTGTGTGTGTGTGTGTGTGTATGTAATGTATAATAAGTGTATAAATATTTATTACATTTAATTATAAATTTAAATACACAAATAAATATAATTTATATATATATATATAATTTATATTTTTTTGTAAATAAAAATGTAAAAAAATATATATTTTTATATAAATTTAACCTGTTAAGCTGCAACCCCACTTTTGAAAAATCCCCAGAAATGACATACCCAAACTGAAACAGATACAGTTCATGAACCCTTTTCATTAAAAGCACAAGTATGATCTCATTTGAAAGCTGACACCTGGCAGTTTATTGTAAATGTAGAATTAATTATTGTCATAATGACAAAAATTGTTATAAATAGCTTCAAAGTTTTGTAAAATTATTAGAAATTAATTTTTATGAAACATCCTCATGAAAATAAAATTGAAGTTGGCACTGGAGCAATCTAGAAATGCACTACAGCTAAAGCCATATGTCTAAACATTCTATGTTTAAAATCTGAAGATAATAAGTCCAAAACTCTGTATTTGGTTAAATGTTTTTCAAGACCATGTCAAATGACTTTATTTTGATTTGACGCTAAAATGCTACTGATGTTTATTGTCATCTTCTAACCATCTATCCAGTATATTGTCTCTATTGTTTTGTGGTGCAGACGATCCCCATTCAGTCTCAGTCTCCCCCTGCACACATTCACACCTCTCCAGCCTGGTTATGGCTCTAAATATGCATTTCTTTTGTATTATAGCTACTAACGACTGGCTATTCACAGGCTATTCATAGGGTTTCAGTCCCTAATTTCTTTTCTCAAAGTTTACCCCACATTTTAAACTGTATCAAATGCATTTCTTGAATAAAGACACATTTCAGGTAGCATTCAAAAAATAATAAAAGTATAACTTCTAGGTAGCAGGTGCACCTAGGGCTAGCTAGCATGTTAGCTTAGCACACCATCAATACACGACAATTTATGAGATTAAAACCATGTTTGTGCTCTTAACTTACTTTTTAACGCACGTTGAGTATTTTAAATAATTTTCTGTGATCTAATTTGGCTTCAGATAAAAAAATCAGACAGAAAATATACTATTGGATAGTGTTCTGCACAATGATAGTCTATATAGATTAGCATTACATTATAAATATAATCTATTATTATGAAAATACCTGGCATGGCTTGAAAAACACAGGTAACTCAAATATCAGTGCAATCATGTTTATTGTCTTCAAAACATCTGTATCTGCATGTTACAGCGCGATCTCTGTAGCTTTGTGTGTATCAGTGACGTCCTGGAATGTCACATGGTCATGGCTCTTCTTCATGTTCCATATATGGACTATTATTGTGCATGTAGCGCCCTCAGGCTATTGGTATGAATTAAAAAACACAGTATCGGAATACCAAATGCTCATAAAGATTACATCGACGCATTTGGGTATAAATTCAATAAATATTATTCCTGTCTATAGAAATATGATGTAAATCTATGAGAATCTATCAATATTTCTCCAAATCTGCACAGTTTTGAGCTAAAGCCCTGAAGGACGTTGTTTTGTGTATCGCTGTCATGACGACAGCACGGAGTTTTTTATGAATGAAAGCGGCTGACGCGCATAATTCATATTAAAGGTATCGACTCATTTTTTCATTTCATAACTCCTGACACAAATTAAGACATAACTGTCACTATGAGTTTCTCAGAATACAATAGTGGTCAAATACTGAAACTTGAGTATTATATCTTTTTAATTATGTATAGTTTGTCAAGGTATAACATTAAATCTGATAGTAATTTTGAATTAAATAAATAAATAACGCTTCAGTGCGCGGGCGCACTGGCAACGGTTAACAGGTTAAATATACATATAGTTTTTATATGTATATATTATATGTATTTATTATGTATATGTATGTATGTATGTGTATATATATATATATATATATATATATATATATGTATATGTATATGTATGTATAGGTTTTATTTGTTTTATTTTATATTATATTTATTGTAATGTAATTTTTTTCTTTGGAATAAGTTATATATTTTTTATATTTTATAGTGATTTATTATTTTATCATTATTTTTATTATTTTACTATTATTTTAAATATTTTTAATAATTATTTATATTTGTTCTTTTTATAATTATAATGTATTCAGTTTTATGAGCTTGTATATGAATTTGTACTTTTAAAAGTGGATTTGTCACACTGCAGGACCTTTTAACATGAACGTTAACATTTTGCATGTCTTAAAATGTCTTAGTTTATCTTTGTTGTGAGGGAGTTAATGGCACATGTGATTGTAAATGTCTGCAGATGAAGCAACAAGCAATTAGTATGTAGGAGAGCAGAGAAGCCACATTTGCATAGAGGATTACTGTGGCTTTATGGCTCAGGCTGCTGCCGCTGGCAATGCAACCCAATCAGAACCTGTGCCCGAAACGACCAAATCAGATCCTGTGCCCGAAACGACCAAATCAGATCCTGTGCCCGAAACGACCCAATCAGAACCTGTGCCCGAAACGACCCAATCAGAACCTGTGCCGAAACGACCAAATCAGATCCTGTACCCGAATGACCCAATCAGAACCTGTGCCCGAAAGGACCCAATCAGAACCTGTGCCCGAAACGACCCAATCAGATCCTGGTCCCGAAACGACCCAATTAGATCCTGTGCCCGAAACGACCCAATCAGAATCTGTACCCGAAACGACCCAATCAGAACCTATGCCCGAAACGACCCAGTCAGAACCTGTGCCCGAAACCGACCCAATCAGATCCTGTTCCCGAAACGACCCAATCAGATCCTGTTCCCGAAACGACCCAATCAGAACCTGTTCCCGAAACGACCCAATCAGATCCTGTGCCCGAAACGACCCAATCAGAACCTGTGCCCGAAACCGACCCAATCAGAACGTCGGGCTCGACTCACACCGACACACACTCGCTCAGACCGATTCAGCGTCTCCTCTTACACGCTCATCCAGAGACAGTGTTTAATGTTTCTGATTCGATTAGACGCTCTACATCTCTGTATCCTCGCCATAAATGATGAAATATAGAAGGCTAAAGGCATAAAGAATGAAGACATGGGTTGTAATGTAGCGTTTCGAGAGGAGAATCCGGGCTGAAGGCAAACGTTGGTTTGTTGAGCGGCCAGCGGCCAGATGAACAATAATCAGAGGAGTTTAGCAAACAGGATTCGGGCTGCCATGACGTTTCCAAAGACTCAAAACAGCTCAATCATCCTGGCAGTCGATCTGCTCAAACACAGATGAGCTCCACACTCGCAGTAAATCACTCCTCTCATGATGATCTCCACACCTCAGCCTCACGGGTTTGTTTATGACGTGTGCTGTTCTGTGACGGCACAAATTAAAGCATGTACGTGAAGTATAAGGAATGATAGAGACGGTACGAGAACGGAGAAATGACAATGCATGGATGGATGTGGAGGTTGTAGAAGTGAAGAATCAGCTGATCTTTATGATATGATGACAAAATGCAGCTTTATATAGAAAAGTATATTATAAAATAATTATACAGATGTACATTTTAGAGTGGCCTTTTATTGTGGCCAGCCCTAAGGCACACCTGTGCAATAATCATGCTGTCTAATCAGCATCTTGATACGCCACACCTGTGAGGTGGATGGATTATCTCCGGCAAAGGAGAAGTGCTCACTAACACAGATTTACACAGATTTGTGAACAATATTTGAGAGAAATAGGCCTTTTGTGTACATAGAAAAAGTCAGCTCATGAAAAATGGGGGCAAAAACAAAAGTGTTGTTTATAATTTTGTTCAGTGTATAATATATGATTATGATAAATATGAGCTAAAGAGCCATTTATCACTCTGATTTTACCACGATTATGAGGTGTTAGGATGTGTGGTAAAATCACTAAGGCTTGACTATTGATCTAATTAAATAGTGGCAAATCAGTTCTGTTACTTAAACATGTGATCTTGACAAACAGTCTTTCAGTCATTCCCTGTTTAAGTAGATAGAGCTGAAATAACTGGCTGGGTTTTTATATATATATATATATATATATATATATAGTAGTCAACATTTGAAGTGGATCAAAACCTTTCATCAAAGTTATACATGAATTTTAATAACCATTCTTGTCTTGGGACAACTTTGATGAACTTTTTTGATCCACTTCAAATGTTGACTACTGTATATATATTTATATATATATATAGATATATAGACACTTGAATTACAGCCAGAGGTCAAAGAGTATGAGCGTTTGACTGCAGAACCTCGATGTCTCAGTGTCAGTGACACTTTGTGTGTGTGTGTGTGTGTGTGTAGGTTTGGTGGTTCGGGAGGCCAGTATCGAGATCACCCGTCAGCAAGTGGAGGAACTGTTCGGTCTGGAGGATTTCTGGTGTCAGTGTGTGGCCTGGAGCTCAGCGGGAACCACCAAGAGCCGGAAGGCCCACGTCCGCATCGCCTGTGAGTCCACACACACACACACACACACACACACATACAAACACACACACACAAACACAAACACACAAACACAAACACACACACACACACACACACACACACACACACACACACACACACACATATATACACACACACACACACACACACACACACACACAAACACACACACACACACACACACACACACACACTAACAACACGTGCACAACTCCGACATAAACAGGAACTCATTCTGATGTTTCCTTTCGTTGAATTGTGCGACATTTACATTCTTGTGGTCATTTTCCCTGTTCAGTGTTACTAAACAAAAGCACGCATCTATAATCTCACCAATCACAGCGCTCTGTGTTTATAAACAGCTGCTGATCTCACTCTTTCCAACAATTCATCTGGCATCCCTCATGCAGACTCCACCCTTTTCCTAAATAGTTTATATCCACGGGCAGAACCCGAGCTGTCCCGTGTCTCACTATAGTCTCGATACGGTCGCTGCTGCAGACACTGAGGCACAGACACACCCGATACAGCGACGCCAGAAGGGTTTTGTTCACTTCAGTCACTCTAACGACTCAGTGAATGTGACTTATTAAAGCAGGGATTCAGAAAGTTTTTTTGTCAGCTAATATTAGCCCTTTGAGCTAATATTTTATTATAATATTTTAGTATTTTATTTATTATTTTATATATATATATATATATAGTCAAATCAAGTCAAAGGGGTTTAGAAAACCCTGGATCAGAATTTCCAAGCCTTTCTGTTTGTCACTTTCCAACAGAGAGCCGTGGCAGAACGAGATCAAGCCTTTCTCAGCGTAAAGAGCCGCTGGGAGCAGATTCTGCTGCACTAACATGGCGCTCATTCTTAGTTTAGATGGAGGAGTTCTTCAGTGTGTGTGTGTGTGTGTGTGTGTGTGTGTGTGAATGAGAGATGCTCTTCGCTGTGTGAAATGACTCAGTCACGCTAGATGAACAGCACAGGTGAGAACACACACCACTAATACATTATCTTATTGTTGTTCTCCGTGTCTGCAGTCGTCCAGCAGTGAACACCTCGACTCGTGTAGTGAGAGCTGTGTCAGTCAATACTCCTCTACTGTCATAATTCATCCACAATCTGCTGATCTGGCTTATTCACAAACACTCTTTATTGCTCGTATTTGTCTGAAATTATTGCACATGCTTAAAATCATGTGACCGCCACTTTAGACAGTGCAATAACCTGAAATGCAATGCAATAAAACGACAAGTCATAAATCACATCTTTTTTATCCTAACCAGCCATGACATGCAATAAGTGAAATCTCATTCAAAATCACGTACACTTTTCTTTTCTTTTCTTTTTTACAATTAAAATCCACTTATTATAACATACATTTTTTTTGAGAATGGTAATCTTTGTTAATCAGGTTATCAGGAAGTCACTCACTAGACTAATTAGTTTAAATCAGTCCAATGAATTCAGCAAGACTAATTCAGACCAATAAAGTGACTCTTTTGATTGATTCGTTTAAAAAATTGGTTCTTTTGTTTGTGAGTCACACTACACTGTTCATGCTGTTTGTTTATTTTTTAGTGCAGTTATGCATTTAGCAGATTATTTTATCCAAAGCGACTTACAAAAGAGGAAAAAAGGCTATTTGTAAAAGAGCCAACAATATTCGTGAAGCACAATGATAGGTTTATTAGACAACTAGATTAGGAACTACATTAAAGTCGGCATGAAACGATAATTGTGCTAGTCTTTTCTTCCCTATTGTGACGTATATCCGAGTGAAACGCTTCTTGATCGAGAACAAATGTGGGCGGGGCTTGATTTTGTCTGCGGGGAATTGATTGGATGATTGTGGTTTGCTATTGGCTGATCTCATGTGAGTGACAGGTTGCCCCGCCCACATCATTAGAGAAGAGAAGAGATGCGCATGCAAGAGGAAGATATTCTGAGTCAAGATTACCAGGAACATGAATTTAACACAATAAAGATAAATAATTTAGAATAAACACTGCAATATTCCATAAAAAAAAAAAAAAAGAATTGTCCATTTCTCTCTCTCTCTCTCTCTCTCTCTCTCTCTCTCTCACTCTCTCTCTCTCTCTGACTCTCTCTGTTTCTCTCTCACACACTCCTCTTTCTCTCTCTCTCTTTCTCTCTCTCACACTCCTCTCTGTTTCTCTCTCTCTCTCTCTCTCTCTCTCTCTCTCTCTCTCTCTCTCTCTCTCTCTCTCTCTCTCTCTCTCTCTCTCTCTGGAGACTAATGGAAACACCAGTGATCATTTACCCTTTTCAGCATCTTGTATGTGACAGATGTTTTAATCAGGGCCTGAGTAACACTCCAGAGCGATAAATAAGCAGCGTTTTGTTGTTGTGGAACGGTGATCAATGGAAACGCCATAAAGTTCAGGAGCTGTAGAAGGCTCTGCGCTCTCATTGAGGATATTAATTGCGAGTGTGATTTGTGAGCGTGTCGCGTCGCCACTTCCACCGTGAGTTATGAGGGGACGAGCTTCGATCTGGACACAGATGCTGTTAAACACGGACTCACACACAGCAGTGATTTACCTCAACACAACACACTCAACTAGACATATGACCAGAGAGAGAGAGAGAGGATAGCATAGCATACTACTGTACTGTACTACTCATACTTGTCCTGCTGGATGCTTTCTTTCACAAGTAGGTCATGCATATGGGATATTTGCATACTGTACATGGTATACTATATATATTAGGGGTGTAACAATATGTCGTGTCACAATATATCGCAATACAATAATGCAACAATATGTATCGTGGATGGTGATAATATATATTGTGGATAGTTAGGAAGTGTTAGTGTCAGTAGTACATTAAACTACTATATATAATGTTGAATATAATGTATAATAATGCAGTGGGGGAATATGTGTGGGTCCTGATAATGCCAAATGTCTGATGTTACCAGTAAAAGTGGCCGACATTATACATTATTTTAAATATATCTAGTCAGTGACAGAGATCAAGCATATTCATCTAAAATAATCCTGTTTTCAGCTTCAGAATCATGAATATTGTTATAATATAGTATCGCAATAATATCGTATCGTGAGTTCTGTATCATGATATGTATCGAATCGTGACACGAGGGTCTCGTTACACCACTAATATATATATATATATATGCAGCAATCATAGGCTTGACAGCTATTCTGAACACAGCATCAGTGTCAGTGTGTGTGTAACGAGGGCTCGTTTGGTGTATCTGAGCACTAGATGCACAGCTTCACTTTAGCAGAGGTGAGACGGGAGAATTCAACTATGTAAATGGCCCTTAATTCACTGCCTTGTGTAATTTAGCACAAGTAGCCAAAGACATGCAATTAATGTAATTGTTTTCATATGCGTCGACGTGTGCGGGCGCAGCTTGGCAGAGGAGGCTCATGGGAGCTGAGCTGTGCCCGCCGGGTTCAGCCGAACACAAGTGTGGTCGAGGTTGAGAGCTGATCTGGCCACGACTCTTTTAGTGTCTGAGAGAAGCCGTCATGATCTCAGCCAACACAAGCTGTGATGAATTCCCCCGAAGCCATTCTTCTGTCCGGAGCCAACAGGAGACGTTCTGTTGTGTGTTTCACACATCTCCTGTAAACTCCTCTCGTTTCAGTTTTATACAGTGGCAGGTCTCAAAGTAAACTCCACTTTCTACATTTTTGAAAGGAAATTTTAGTGTTTCATTCTTTTGAAAAAGTACTATGTTGCTATGGTGATTTGGGTGGTTGCCAGGGTGTTGCTCAGGCGCTTACTAGGTGTTTGTGAGTTACACAATGAGTTTTAATGCATGGTAGGGGTTTGTTTAGATCCCTATGAGCACTAGTAATTGATTTATTGACTTAACATATTTAGAATGTTTATTAGGTTATATAAAATATTGAATGTTTTTCAATATTTCAAGAAAACCTGAGTGATGCTTGCCTGTGCAAAACTCACTATTGTGTTGCCAGGGCGTTGCTAAGCAGTTTCTAGGGTGTTTTTGAACTGTGTTATTGTACAGCAGTTGCTACAGTGTTTTGGTTTGTTGCTATGAGGTATCTCTGGTACTGTGGGTGGTTGCTATGGCGTTGCTAAGAAGTTTAAAGCTTTTTTCCAGCCTGTTTTGTTGTTTAACAGTTGCTACAGTACAGTGTTCTGGGTGGTTGCTAGGGTACTGTGGGTGGTTGCTATGGCGTTGCTAAGAAGTTTAAAGCTTTTTTCTGCCTGTTTTGTTGTCCAGCAGTTGCTACAGTGTTCTGGGTGGTTCCTATGAGGTTACTAGGGTATTATGGGTGGTTGCTATGGCGTTGCTAAGACGTTTAAAGCTTTTTTCCAGCCTGTTTTGCTGTCCAGCAGTTGCTACAGTGTTCTGAGTTGTTGCTATGGGGTTACTAGGGAACTGTGGTTAATGTAGCGTTAAGATGTTTAAAGCTTCTTTCCGCCTGTTTTGTTGTTTAACAGTTGCCACAGTACAGTGTTCTGGGTGGTTGCTAGGGTACTGTGTGTGGTTGCTATGGCGTTGCTAAGAAGTTTAAAGCTTTTTTCTGCCTGTTTTGTTGTCCAGCAGTTGCTAGGGTGTTCTGGATGGTTGCTGGGCGGTTTCATAGAGTCTCAAGTGAAAAGAGCCAAGTTTACTACGGTTTACTTACGGTAAAGTTTTCTGTTTCAAATATGTGCTGTTTTTAACTCTCCAGGTGAGCAAAAGAGACTTCTGTCTTTCAGAAGCTTCGAGGCCTTTGGTGAGATTCAGCTGAGTGTGAAATGCTTGTAATTTGTTTATTTTTTCTGTTATGCAGCCGAAGTTTCAATTAATGTTTGATGTGAGTTCTTGCACGTATCGAGACAGAAACGCCCGTGTTTCATCTATCGTCTCCAGCCTTGCATTAATTTATAATAAGCAGAAAGGTTGTGTACCGCTACATATCACAAATGGCATTGTAATGCATTTTGCCCATTAGAGGCGGTAATAAATTCAGCGTGTGTGTTTGCTCATTTCCACCATGTCCAGCTCTACCTTGCATTATTCACCACTCAGGTTTTGGCCCTGGAACGGCACAAAATATGGATCGCATTTTGTCAAGAACCCCAAAGTGCTTTAAATCGGGCCGCCCAGTTCAACCGCTACTGAAGGAGTAGTTCACTTCAGAATTCAAATTTACTGATCATTTACTCACACACACGTCATCCAAGATGGTCATGTCTTTCTTTCTTCAGTCAAAAAGAGGTTTTTGAGGAAAACACTCCAGGATGTTTCTCTATATAGTGACTTCAATGGGGTCCAACGGGTTGAAGGTCCAGATGTGAGTCTCAGTGCAGATTACGTAATGTGTGGCGCATCACAGAGTTCTGCAAGACCAGCATTTGTGGTTAAAAAGTATATAAATGTGTATTTTGTTATAAAATGTCCACTGGTTTGTCTAGATGAGACTCTTATTCCTCGGCTGGATCGTGTCGAGACTTTGAAGCTGCACTGAAACTCACATCTGGACCTTCGACCCGTTGGACCCCATTGAAGTCACTATATGGAGAACAATCCTGGAATATTTTCCTCAAAAACCTTCATTTCTTTTCCACTGAAGACATGGACATCTTGGATGACGTGTGTGTGAGTAAATGATCACGAAATTTGAATTCTGAAGTGAACTACTCCTTTAATGTGACAAACCCAGTGCGCTACACACCAGAACAAGCATTGAGGAGAAGCCTGATTCAAACTCGGAAACTATTCAGAGACAGATTGGACGAGAAAACTTTCCTCGGGACGTTTGCCAGGATGTAATGAGTCAGTAACAGGAACATGCGATTAGTGGCTGAGAAACACAAGCTGCAGTGCCAGTGAGCTCATTTCAGACCCGAGCATCTTTACTTTTCAGACCCGAGCATCTTTACTTCTGTGCCTCGTTTTCATTTAACGAGGTGCTTTCTTTCGTTTCTTCAGTGTGAAATGTTGCTGTTTGTGTCAGGTCACCTTAATTTACACAGCGCTTTAACAATACAGATCGTTTCACAGCAGCTTTACAGTGATAATAGGAGATTAAAGTAACAGAGATTGTTTTGGCGTTACAGCAGCTCTAGAATAAAGTTATGTTAATGTGTGCATGAAAGCATGAAAAAGCTCCAGTTCTTCTCTATATCAGTGTCAGTGTTTCTGAACTCCTGAAACGCCTCCATTGAAGTCTTGAGTTTCTTCCGGGAACGAACACGTCACAATAATCCTCATTATAATAATTCATACGCAGAATAAAGGGGCGGGGCCTGGTTGAGTTAGTTAGTAGTGTGTTGAACTGGTAGTTATGGTAAGGGGGCGGGACTTTCCCAAACACACTCGAAGCGCTCGACCAATCACAACACACTGCTCCAGCCGACCAATCAGAGCACAGTGTGCTTTTCAGAAGGAGGGGCTTCATAGAGACAGGAAGTAAACAGAGCGTTACTGACAGACTGGGAAGAGAGGAGCCGCAACAATGGAGAATATGAGGAAAATAATCAACATTCAAGCAGGAAAACCTGTTCTAGTAGAGCCTGAAAACAAGATGGCCTCTTTGATTCATCAAGATAACACTGAGAGCGACTGCAGTGTTTCCTACTAAAGAAGGCAGAAATCCAGTCTCTGAACTGGCGTGAGCGGTGGACTGATTTGCAGTCCGTCGTCTCAAGCTCACGTGTGTCAGAACACAACACATTAATTGTGCCACGATTGTGTGTGTGTCAACCGGGCCTCGAGGGAAGGTCTGTAATGGAATGAAAACGCTGGTAATTGGACTGAGTTGTTTAGACTGCCAATCCCAGCGCCGAGCGGAGACTGACTCACGCTTTAAACCTCCAGTTATTACTGTAATGGCCCCCGATGCGCTCGCTGACGACACACACACACACACACACACACACACACACACACACACACACACACACGTGGACGTGCAGCGCTCATGTCCGTGTGATAAAGCTGTTTCTGACACTTTTTTTCTAATGTGGAAACATCATTTCATCCAAACAACTAATGTTGCTTCAAAAAATAGATTGTAGATGCAAGTAAAGTAGTTAAATTAATCTTAGACTTATTTATCTGTTCCATGTAGAATAGTATATATTCTGACTCAAATATAAGTTATTAAATATACGCTTCCTTTAGCCTGTTCAGTTCCACATGATTTTTGAGTGATGCTAACGAATGTTGGTAACGATTCACTAAAACGGGCCGCTCAACAGAACCGACCCACATAAATGAATGCGTTCACAACTCTAACAGCGCTTCTGCTGGTTTACTGAGATTAAATTAAAACACTGTAATAATTCACAATGCTGCTTAGTTTTATATCAGCAGCCAGACCACTGTAAATATGTCTCATAAATATTTGATATGTCAAATTTACTACACTATTTAAAAACCACTTTTAAACATGTATGAAATAGGGCTGTGTATTGGCAAGAATCTGGCGATACGATACGTATCACGATACATGGGTCACGATTCAATATATTGCAATATATTTCGATACTGTGCATTAGGCGATATATTGGGATTTTTTTAAAGTAGGACTATAATTTTAGAAAAAATTATATAAAAAAAAAGACATGATGTGCATAAAAGTCAAAGAAGTTTACTTTAGGTTAACAATTCAGTTCACAGAAAATCAGACTGCCAGTTTGGTATTGTGGTTCACAGGTTCTTATTATAGTGAGCAAATTTGTATATTTCTCAAGTAGGCCATAATAAAAGAAAATACAGAGCCCCTGTCACAATACAAAACAACAACGTGAACTGGACGAAAATGAATGAAAGAGAACAAAATGAATGTGTCATATAGGCCTATTGAAATCAAGTTTTTATTTGATAAAAGATTTTAAAAGAACTGGACGCGCGAATGAGGCAAATTAACGTCTGCCGCGCTAAACGCCTCATTCGTGCCACAGGACCTACAGACGCGAGTAAACGCGTCTTTGCATTAACTTAACATTGAAATCACTCGCGCCAGACACTCTATTCGCGTTTGGTGTGAACGCAGCTTCACGGTGCGCGTCCACTACAGCGGCAAAACTACGCTCGGTGCCGCTGGCAACGCTGTAACGTCTCCGCTTTGGGGTGTGTCTGTTACGAGTGTGTTTGTTTTTTTCAACACACGGACAGTATAATCATCATGCACGCGATTACATTTAGAAATAGACAAGCTTTGTTTCCAAATGCACCAAGCAAAGATCCTTTCAATTTTATAAACCCAGCCAATATAATAACAATAAACACATCCAAAATAAAATCTTTAACATATATAAACAACTGCAAAGCATCTAATTTGTAAACAAAATGATTTACGCACTAAATCCATCATAAACTGCCGACCGCGTTTTTCGCTTGATATTTGCATAAAGTCGAGAACTGCCCAACCTTTTGACGCTCTCAGTCGCTCTCAACGCTTTCTCCGGTCCTGCACTGCTGAGCGTGAAGCTCGACTTCCATGGAATGAATTGAAAACGCTTGCTCCGCTCGCTCCGTGCCAGTGGACACGCACCGTTCGGCGAGCCTTTTAAACAACATAAACGTGAACCACCGTCTTACCATGAATATTTTTGGACGTAAAAAAAAAAAAACAGTATTGCAAAATAAAATATCGCGATACTCATGTGTATCGATTTTTTCTTACACCCCTAGTATGAAAGCTACTGTATATATACATACTGTGTGTGTGTGTGTGTGTGTGTGTGTGTCTCAGCTGACACTGTTGTTTAACATCACAGATGATGGGTGTTTTGTCTTGAGAGCAAACGGTTTATTCTCTTCAGATCGTTTGATGTGATTTGACGTGACGTTCATGCGGCGGCTCTTCTGTGGCATTTCAGTCGTTGAATGTAATAAGTGATCAGAATAATGTTGTGTTTCTTCTAATATTTGCTGATATGAATAGACAGCCTCTCTCTCTCTGTGTGTGTGTGTGTGTATGTGTGTAGTGTTTAGTAGTGTAGGTCATGTACACAGGCTGGCAATCCGAGTGTGTGTGTGTGTGTGTGTATGCGTGTAGTGTTTAGTAGTGTAGGTCATGTACACAGGCTGGCGATCCGAGTGTGTGTGTGTGTGTGTCCGTGGACTTTGCATTGGGGGGGGATTTCTAAGACAGGGGAAAAACAGCAGCGATGAACTGTTCAATCTCAGCAACCACAGGAAGCATGTTTATGTTTATGTTTATGTTTATGTTTATGTTTATGTTTATGTGGAGAAGGCGATGTTTCCTGAACCCACAGAACTGTATAATCCATAACAATTTGTTTTAATCTGTTGGATTATTCAAAAAAATGTGATTCCTAATGAAATTTGACTCAAATAATGTGGAATCAAATAAAATATATAAAGTGTGTGTGTGTGTGTGTGTGTGTATGTGAGAGAGAGAGAGAGAGAGAGTGTGTGTGTGTGTGTGTGTGTGTGTGTGTGTGTGTGTGTATGTGAGAGAGAGAGAGTGTGTGTGTATGTGAGAGAGAGAGAGTGTGTGTGTATGTGAGAGAGAGAGAGTGTGTGTGTATGTGAGAGAGAGAGAGAGTGTGTGTATGTGAGAGAGAGAGAGTGTGTGTGTGTGTGTGTGTGTGTATGTGAGAGAGAGAGAGAGTGTGTGTGTGTGTGTGTGTATGTGAGAGAGAGAGTGTGTGTGTATGTGAGAGAGAGAGAGTGTGTGTGTATGTGAGAGAGAGAGAGAGTGTGTGTATGTGAGAGAGAGAGAGTGTGTGTGTATGTGAGAGAGAGAGAGTGTGAGTGTGTGTGTGTGTGTGTATGTGAGAGAGAGAGAGTGTGTGTGTATGAGAGAGAGAGAGTGTGTGTGTGTGTGTGTGTGTGCGTGCATACGTGTGTGTATATATATGTGTGTGTGTGTGTGTGTGTGTGTGCGTGCATACGTGTGTGTGTGTGTGTGTGTGTGTGTGTGTGTGTGCTGTTGGCAGTCTCTCTCTGTTGTGACCTTGGTTTGTTGTGAGACCCGCAGGGCAGCTTCTGTCTCTGATTTCGACAAACCCGCGTCCTTCATCTCTCGTCTCACTCAGCGCCGTCTCACTGAGCGCTTCTCTTCAATGACGAACATCGGCCTTCAGGAGGACCGACCTGATGATGATGATGCGCTCTCGAGACCATCTCAACGCCTCCTGACCTCACGTCACATGCATGAGGCCATTCAGGGCCTGAATTTCATTTCGGAAAACTTTTCAAAGTTTTCTTTCTTTAAAAATAATGTCCAGTCAAACCAAAAATTATTCAGACACCAGATATAATTTTTTATATGTTTTCACTAGTGTGTGCAGGACACTATAGTTCATTTATGTGAGTGAGGAGAGCAAAATAAAGTAAACTGTGACATATTATACCCAAATATTCTTCATACAGAGACTACCAGTAAAAAATTATCACAATTTGGGAGCAAAAATGATTCGGACACTTTGAGCTGATCATGTTTCGCTGAAGTGTTTTGTCTTTAATTGCTAATGCTCTTTTTACACACAGACTGAACAAAATGAAGCATTGCTTGGTGATTGGTTGAGCTAAACTGGTATTATCTAATTCACCTTTGGCTAAGCCCCGGCCCCCTTAGTTACTGTTGCTACGTCCGACAACTTCATATTGTTCGACTGTGTCAACACGGTGGCGGTAACGTTAGTCACCTTCAAAACTACCACAACTACCACACAACATTAACGTTAGGTGTTTGTATCTTGAATAACAAAGTTAGCTAACATCCAGCCTCTAGTCAAAACATACAATCCTGACTTACGTGATAACTAAACTATCGCTAAGCTTGCTTGCTAGCACCTTGATTCTTCATTAATTAGGGTAGAGAACCGAAATCATAACCTAAAACAGCATAAAACTGTCTAACTAGTATAACTTCACAGTAAGGTTAAAAGCAAAATGTACCTAAAGCACACAAAAGTGTGCTTGTTGATCCTTGAGGGGTTTAGCTGACTGTGAGGACGTCCACACAGTTTAATCCAAAGATGACACTTGTCAGGATTTGACTTCGGTTTTGGGAAGGGAGAAAAATGGACACCCCCCTCCAACCTCTCTGGGAAACGCGTATATGTGTTATAAATGCCCCAGGCACAACGTTTAACCATATTTTTGATAAAACTACGACGGTAATAGCCTGCCGAGACCAAAAATATGAGACGCCTGTGTTAAAGTCAATGGAGCGCTGTGAAAAAGTGTCGGACCTCTGTGGGAGCTCGTTCTTGGCTGCGCTGTGATTGGTCAATCTACATTCTAGGGTGTGGCTTAGCCAAAGGCGAATTGTGTAGTTAAATTTAACAGCTGACAGATATTCAACATAATTCATGTGTGAGACAGTCTAACAGAAGGACGGACAAAACCAGTCAAATATCAACTGAGTTCTGCTCATATTTCATTACCATTTTCTAAACTATAGCGAATAAACTGATAATGTGAGAAATGTTGAAGGCGTCTGAATAAGTTTTGGTTTGACTGTATATAGCAGCCCTGTGTGCAACAATAATTCATATGTAAAAGCACAGAAGAGCTTCCGGCAGCCTGTACACTACCAAACTTCCCATGATTCCCTGTACCGAGAGCACAAACACATGTTTCAGAGCTTCTGCTTAAACAGCAACCCAACTTGTTTATCATAAAGAACACACTGTATGCCAGTTTCTGTCCAACACAACTATAACACTCTGTTAACAACCACTGGCTCAGTTTCATAAGCGTTATTATAATCCATCCATCAAATATGTATGAAACGTTTCTTTTATCCTGCCTGCATTGACTCCAGCAAACACGTCTCCTGTTACGGCTCGTTTGGGTCTTTGATTCGGCGCCGCAGGTCCAAATTTAAGCAAATTCTCTTTTGCATGTGAGCTGAGAGAAATATGATCCCAAAAACAGGCCAATTAACACAAAATATGATATTTACTGTGAAGAAGATGAATCCTATTTTTAGCTATTAAGCTTTTTTACGATATGGTATTATTATGTTCACGAGTTTCTCAGTCATACTGTAATACAATCATATGTTTTTCTCATTAGTATTTCTTTACTGGTTTTTTTGTTACAGTAATTAATTGCTAATTCTATTCTAATTAACATAAATCACATTGCAGCAAATATTACCATGATGAATATGAATTTGCTCAATTGTCATGAGTATAATGTCTTGATGGATCTAAAACTGGCTTGATTTTCATGATGATAAATGTCAATTATTTTACCCGAAGCGCAGAGAGAGAGATGCGAGCTGAAGTGGTTCTTGACGTTTTCTGTGAGATTCTCCCAGATATGAGGAGTGTGTGTGTGTGTGTGTGTGTGTGTGTGTGTGTGTGTGTGTGTGTGTGTGTGTGTGTGTGTGTGTGTGTGTGTGTGTGTGTGTGTGTGTGTGTGTGTGTGTGTGTGTGTGTGTGTGTGTAACGCTGCTCAGGTCGACCGCTGCTGGTGAATGTCTGGATTAGATCCTGTATCCCAGAGTTCCTGGAGTTACAGAGTCTTACTGCAGGATCCTCACTGATACTCCTACTGGACTGACTGTGTGTGTGTGTGTGTGTGTGTGTGTGTGTGTGTGTGTGTGTGTGTGTGAATGTGTGTGTGTGTGTGAGTGCATCTGTGTGAGAGAGAGAATGTGTGTGTGTGTGTGTGTGAGAGAGAGAGAGAGAGAGAGAGAGAGAGAGAGTGTGTATCTGTGTGTGTGTGAATGTGTGTATCTGTGTGTTTGTGTGAGAGAGAGAGAGAGTGTATCTGTGTGTGTGTGTGTGTGTGTGAGAGAGAGAGAGAGAGTGTGTGTGTGTGTGTGTGTGTGAATGAGTGTGAGTATCTCTGTGTGTGTGTGTGTGTGTGTGAGAGAGAGAGAGAGAGAGTATCTGTGTGTGTGTGTGTGTGAGAGTGAGTGTGTGTGAGTGTGTGTGTGTGTGTGTGAGAGAGAGTATCTCTGTGTGTTGTACCAACCTAAAAATTTTAGCTGAAGAGAATTGATTCTGAGAGAAATCTGATTTTAATAAAAAATAAAATAAAATGAAAACATATTTTTGTAATTTTAACAAAGTCTTTCTGTATTTCCCCACACTAGCAGTTTGAGCTGTCCTAAATCTGTGTCCTACACAGAGAGCGTGACCAGGACGGCTACTGACTGACTTCCCTTAAATGGGGTTTTACTTGATTGTCATTTTCTCTTCAGGTTCGGTGTTGTTGATCTCTTTGGAGAGAGCAGACACACACTATACACTCGACTCCTCCAGCGGAATATAATATAAGTGTAATGGAGACACACTCCTGATCTCACCTCTTCCAGCGCGTGTGGGAACGCAGAGAAATATTGGATTTTTATTAGAGTAGCAGTGAAATCTCTCCTCCTCTGTGGCCCTCGTGGACAGGCGTAGAGGAGATAGACTGAGATGGAGGGAGTGTGTGATGGAGGAGGCCCAGAGGAGTGTGTGGGATCGGCTCATCCATCACTGTCAGCGAGGGAGAAACGCGCGCGAGTACAACCGGCCTTCTGACTGACTGACAGGAGCTGTCAATCATTCCTGCAGCTCCGCCCTCTTCTCATTCGCTGACATAGATGTGACAAAGTCATCTAGATTTGTTAAGAGTCAAAGAAACACAAGAACTTGACTAACAGTGACATGACCTAGACAGAAATTATGAAGGGGCGTTTCTGAAGCCCAAAGTGGGCGGAGCCGGCCGTCGCCATCTTGGCCGCGCGTCACTCCCGGATGAACGACAATGTGCAGCGAGGCGGATTAGCTGAGGTGACGTGACGCTAACACACAGCAGACAAACGGCTAGTAGTGACATCAGCGGCAATCCACCTGTCACTCAAGTGGCCACGCCCTTAATTATGCAGAACTTTAAGGCTTAATATAATTTAAACTTATAAGTTATAAAAAAAATTCACCCCCCTAACAGTTTTCATGAAGGACAAAATTAGCAATATAGACCAAAACCAGTTTTTGCACCAGGCTGTAAACATGTTTTCTTCTGCTGTAAAGTTGGGCATTTTAACATGGGGGTTTATGGGATTGACAACCTGTCTCTAGTGGCCAGTGGATGAACTGCAGTTTAAGTCTCTTCAGTGTTAGATTCAAGAGAGACTGGAAGGTTGGCGCTTGATATAGACACATATTTTTAGAGTGTCTTTTTAAAATATTTGTTATAATAGGCACGTTTTATGTCGCTTACAATCATTGATTAGATTATGCACGTGAGAGATTAGTTTCGATTTTGTTTGAACTTTCGTAATTTGCCTGTCCAAACTCATGCTTTCTAGGTAGGGAGCTGACTAGGCTTTGAGACACAGCCCATGTGTAGCACTACTAGCTAATAGAGGGTATGCGCGTGATGTCACGTGACTGCAGTTACACACACTGAGTGGCAGAAACACTGAGTGGCAGCATTTGTTTTCAGCGTGAATGCCACGAAAAACACACGAAACGCATCTTAAACGGGAAAGAGCTTTGAGATCGACTGTATAAATAGATTTGAGCAGAAATCTGATGTATATTTTCACAGACTGCTGAAAGATACAGAACAGAGAAGCAAATAAATCACTGCGATTCACAGAAACCACTGGATCCAGGCAGAGAAAGCTGCATTTACAGTCTTCATTTGTCTCAATATTCTGAATTTAGGGGTAAAATAACACCATATATAGTGTATTGTTATATAGTGTATTGACAACTCATCAATTAAATATTTACCATCGTATATTCTGCATAATTGGATGTTTTTAAATGAACACTGACAAAAAACTACACCAGTTTTAGTGCTGGACGATATGATGATATATATAACACTGATATGAATGATCACATGGATTTAGACCTATATTATATTTATATAAAGCGTTCACAGGCAAATGTGCTTTATGTATTTCTCCAGCGTTGAAATCAGGCTCATATAAATGTCAGGAAACACGATTCCTGCTGCATGTGAATATCCATGATCACTGGATCTGTGGTGAGTTGTAAGAAACACTATATCGAGTCTTTAGTTTAAACTGATAATCATTTCACTGGCGTTTTCACAGTTTCCTCTATTAAATCCAGTCACTCCGCAGCTCTTCTGCCACTCAGTCCGGCAGGAAAGTGACGTCAGTGCATAACCTCTATAGGAGGAATCATTGAGCCGAGTGTGTATCTGTGTGTATGATGTTTCTTTCACTCACAGAGAAATGAGTCTGAACCCATTTGTCTTCATGACACCGTTTTCCCATCATGAACCGATGATGAATGTGTAAATGACAGTGACGGCAGATAAGCAGGAAATATGGTGTGGAAAATCCTCTGATCCACATGCTCTCAATGAAACTGGCGTAAGAAAGCCTGATGTACAACACTGAGAGTTGTGTAAAGTCAGTGTTAAGCCGTCTAATCGCATTAATATTCAGGTTGAAGCACAAAACTCATTACAGCACTTGTGAAAACGCTGGCCATCAGCATGTGCCGCCACACGGTCCTCGTCCCAATGCTTTATTCACGCTGGAAGTCAAATATGTACCCAGGAAAGCATGAGGATAGCGAGGAGCGAATGCTGAATGAAAACACACACATCTGTATTCCAGCAGCTTCCGCTGGACTCACAGAAGCTGAGAGGAGATGTTTGAGGGAAAGATGGGCAGAACTGTTAAATATTACATCCTAGGATCAGCATCTAATGCTACGGCTGGAGAATAGACCCGTGTGGGACAGCAGAAATGAGTTGAAACTTTACTGATTACTAATAGGACTCGTTTGGATGCGGCGTGTGTATTAAATACTAGCATTTACCTTTTCTATTCTTTACTATTTGACATGTGTGTGTGTAACTATTTGACAACTCTTAAAGTGACAGCAGCCTAATATTCTTTGGATTAAAGCATCTGCTAAATGATTAAATGTAAATGTGTGTCCAACCCTTTTAGGTTCTTCAACATCTTCAAAGGTCACTCACACAATCATATCCATAATGCATTAATGCTTTGAGTTTTATTTTAACTCCGTTGTCAAAGTGAAGCTGCTTCTGCACTGATGCCAAACTCATTCATTTGATGCAGCGTTTGCTTTCTGCCCATTCCAAAGAAAAGTATTTAAGTCACTAGATTATTTAGTCCCCCTGTAGTCAGTTATTTGATCCCTTAAAACTCATCTTTGATCACTAAAATGACATATTTAAATGTTTTTTCCTTGAAAAATGTTTCTTTGTGCCTTAAAATATCTTGAATGTAACTCGACACCGTCGCCTCATTTAGTATGCGCGGTTCTATGAATATGCAAATGAGCCCCGCCTCCACTCACTCACTCAGCTCAGAGATCCACTGGTTGACGATCACACGTTGATCTGATTGGTTACAAGGTAGTTTGTGACGTCAGAAACACCAGCGATTTCAAAGCGTGTGTTTGAGACTGTCTTTGGTTCACTGCAGTTTTAAGGAGGAAATACTCAGCAATGGTGTCGACTTATGAATTTACACATGCTTTGTTTTTACCACAGGAGGATTTACAAAGTGATTACTGTATGTAATAAAAACATTTTGCGTTTTAATTTTCAGAAAAACTATTTATGTATTTGTTGTTTGTTGCAATTTCTTTTTTAGATTTTGCACATATACAGAACCATGTGAGATTTAAGAATTTCTATTTTCAACTATTTTTTAGTTTTTATTTTAAACAATTCCATTTGGCAGTACTAAAAAAGTTTTAACATCTTTATCAAAAACGAATTGACATCGAAATGTAAATTTTATATTTAAATTTGTTTTTTTTGTAAAGATTTTTATTCTTTAAAAAAAAAAATCTTGACTCCAATTTTTACTCCAATAATCATATTAGAATGATTTGTGAAGGATCATGTGACACTGAAGACTGGAGTAATGATGCTGAAAATTCAGCTTTGATCACAGGAATAAATTACACTTTACTGTATATTCACATAGAAAACAGCTGATTTACATTGTAATAACATTTCACTATTTTGAATCAAATAAATGCATAATTTCAAACTTTTGAACGATACTGTAGTTTCCTGGATGATGCGCTCGGTCGTCTGCATTCACACGATTCTGTGTTTCTCTCGTAGATCTCAGGAAAACCTTTGACCAGGAGCCTCTGGGAAAGGAAGTGTCTCTCGAACAGGAAGTGCTTCTCCAGTGCCGCCCGCCTGAAGGAGTTCCTGCTGCTGAGGTACGGGTTTATTCGTCCCCACACATAGACTGTAAAAAAAGATGGACGACGCCCCTTCACTCTCTTCCATTGGTGAAAAGTAGGGATGTGACGGTGAGGATGTTTTCCCACCGGTTAATCCACGTGTAACGTGGGGGTTTTAAATCGCTAATTTGAAGACGAGAGTAAAATGTGCGCGTCCATACGGGCATTCATAATGATGCGGAGCAGAGCGAGCGTTTTTCCAGAGTAGAGAACTGAAAACGCTCTGTTCTGCTCGCTCCGCGTCCGTGGACATGTGCAGCCGTGCGCATTTTAGTTTCGCTTTCAAATTAGCACGAACTTGGGGGCGGATTGCTTGAATGGTGGTTTCATCAGCCTATTATTCTTAATTAAAGACACAACAACAATACAGTACAATGACAATTCACTTTCTTTTTACATTTCGCTTTGACACCAAATATTCCTCCATCATCTTCAGCTCCTCACTCTCGTGCTGAACTCTGACTCCTGCTGCTGATCTGTGCTGAGACTCTCGCTCGACTCGCAACTTGTTAAGCAGACACCTTCAGTTTTTAATTGTAGTGTCTGTTCTCTAACTGAACTAAATGACTTTATTAAAAAAATTTAAAAATCAAGCCACAGTGGGCAAGTGATGTAACCGGTGTTGCTTCTGAAACACCGGTAACACCAACTATCGTAGCAAGCCTAGCGAAAAGTGAAGCCGTCAAAGTCCTAATATTACGCTGACATCTTGCGCTGATTTGGGACCTGATTCTGCACAGTAGTGAAGTGGAGTCACGATATCAAGGCCCCGCCCTCACACACACTCTCACACACACACACACACACACACACACTCTCTCACACACACACACACACACACACACACACACACTCTTGCAAAAACCGTTTGTACAGTTACTGCAGAACAACTCATTATGTCAGTGTGAAGTAAACAGTTATGGACATGTAGAAATTAAAGCTGAAGCTCCAAATCTCTTCCTGAAAATCCCCCAAAAAGTCTGTTGGTGCCTCAGTGATACTTCGCTTAGAGGAGCTGTCAATCACAGCTGTCAATCATGACGTCACATTCCCGTTTTTATAGCATCAAATGTGACCCTGGACCACAAAACCAGTCACATGGGTCCATTTTTTTAAATTGAGAGCTGAATAAATAAGCTTTCCACTGATGTGTGGTTTGTTAGGATAGGATAATATTTGGTCGAGATACAACTATTGAAAATCTGGAATCTGAGGGAGCAAAAAAATCGTAACATTGAGAAAATCTCCTTTAAAGTTGTCCATGTTCATGATTGTGCTGCATTCACTCACAAAAATACATGTTTTATATATTTACGGTAGGAAATTTACAAAATATCTTCATGGAACATGATCTTTACTTAATAAAAATCTATAATTTTGACCCATTGAATGTATTGTTGGCTATTGCCACAGATATACCCGTGTGCCTCGTGACTGGTGACGTGATCCAGGGTCACACATAACTAACTAACACCAAAAAAAACTAAAAACCCGAACACTTAAACTTACATCAGCGTGATAAAAACGACCTAAAATGACTGAAAACATCTTCGGAATTTTTTTTTATTTGAAGTGTAATTTGATTGTTTAGTTTCCATCGCGTCCATTAGACTTCATGGTTTATGATCTACACTGGGACCAATACTGGGGGCGATCGAGACTCTCTCAGGACTTGATCTCCGCACACCAGCACTCTCCTGATGAGTTTTATATCCAATTAGAGATTAACGTTTGTTACAGGGGCCAAAGCAAAGGTAAACTCCTGGCCGACTGATGTGTAGATAACTCAATCACCTCGACTAAATGTCAGACTTCGTTCAGAAACATTTACCTCAGCGGCCACCTGTTAATTCCTATTTAGCTACACGGGACATATTGATTCAGGCATCGATTTTAGCCGGAGTGGGCTGTCAGACAAACTCGTCCTAAAGTTTTAGCTAAACAGGATTAATAGATGGCAGCTGTAAAGGATTTTCTCAAAGCATCCAGTCTTTTCCCCTTTAAATCGTCCATCTTTACAATAACAAAGAGTAGGATGCAACAATTTGATGCAAATCCGCAAGCGAAACCTCCTCCAGGCAGGCTTAACAAACTCAATGGACAGATTTCGGAGGAGGGTTTAATGTGAACGCCTCGGGCTGTTTTTCCCGCTCTTTTAATCATCTTAACACTTGTAATGTCGACCACCATTAACTTGAGACTATCTTTAGCTCGCTCGCCTTGACGTTGAGGGCGTGGGCATGTTAAATAACACCCCGGATGTTTGCAGGAGGATGGGATGTTGTGTTACGGATGCGCACGTGCTCGTTGTCAAAAGGGGAAATTGCAGGATTGCTGGGATATCGTAGAGAAGTGTGAGCGTTTGGTCGTGTGCAGATAAGAGCGTCTTTCATTCAGCGCCGCTGCTTTATAGACTCGGGTTTGGATGTTTGCTAAAGGCCATCAAATGCTTTGAAAGATCACAGAATGAACATTTGGCTTGTTTGTGGCCACAGGGAAAGAGTTTATTTCCTGTTTGGGCTGGGGAAAAGAAACAGACGTATATGTGAGTTGTGAGTTATGAATGCACTCAGAAATGAGATGTATGGATGCATATGGGTTTAATTAATATTTTAGTAATATTATCTGTTCAACTCTCTCAGATGAGAACTGAATTGAGCTGAATAATGAAATTAGCTTTGCAACATTTACAATTTACTCTATTGGACTGAATTAAATCATCATTGAACCAGGGTTAATATCGTAAACGTAAATCGTTAAAGCTAAAATAAAATAAAATAAAATGTAAATATTAGTCAGAAAAAATTTAACTATAAAATTAGAAATGTTGCCTTGGCAATAAACTGATATAAGTTTAAGTTGAAGCACTAAAATTATTAACTGGAAATAAAAACTAAAACTGAAATAAAATTCAATTAAGTCTAAATAGCGAGATAAAAAAAGAAAAACATAAAATGGCAAAAACACACAATGGAATAACTTTAACATAAAACTAATGTTAAAACTAAAAGTAACATGAAAACTAGAAATATAAAAATAAAAGCTAATAAAAATATTAATAACTATAATAATGAGCTGAATAATGACACTATAATAATAATGAGCTGCTTATTGCTGAATTGATTTTTTTTCGTAATTGATGAATTTTGCAACGTATTGTCCTGTTTATTACGGCTGTGAAACACTCTCTGTTGTATAAAGCGCTTTACACTCTTAAAAATAAAGGTTTTCTTCCACAGCGATTCCGGAGAAGAACCATCATCAGTTCTTCAAAGAACCACGTTTTTAATAATCGAAAGAACCTTTTGTGGGAATCAGTGGACAGATTCCACGGATGTTAAAGTTCTTCATGAAACCCAGTAGCACCTCACTGCAGTACACGAGATCCAGGGGGCGGAGTTGGATCCAGATATAAGGGGTGGGGATTGGTGGGTTTAGGGGGTGGGTTTAGGGATCAGGGGGTGGAGATGGGTAGGTTTAGGTATATGTAAGGTGGGAGGAGTTGGATCCAGATATAAGGGGTGGGGATTGGTGGGTTTAGGGGGTGGGTTTAGGGATCAGGGGGTGGAGATGGGTAGGTTTAGGTATATGTAAGGTGGGAGGAGTTGGATCTGGATATAAGGGGTGGGGATTGGTGGGTTTAGGGGGTGGGTTTAGGGATCAGGGGGTGGAGATGGGTAGGTTTAGGTATATGCAAGGTGGGAGGAGTTGGATCTGGATATAAGGGGTGGGGATTGGTGGGTTTAGGGGGTGGGTTTAGGGATCAGGGGGTGGAGATGGGTAGGTTTAGGTATATGCAAGGTGGGAGGAGTTGGATCTGGATATAAGGGGTGGAGATTGGTGGGTTTAGGGGGTGGGTTTAGGGATCAGGGGGTGGAGATGGGTAGGTTTAGGTATATGCAAGGTGGGAGGAGTTGGATCCAGATATAAGGGGTGGGGATTGGTGGGTTTAGGGGGTGGGTTTAGGGATCAGGGGGTGGAGATGGGTAGGTTTAGGTATATGCAAGGTGGGAGGAGTTGGATCCAGATATAAGGGGTGGGGATTGGTGGGTTTAGGGGGTGGGTTTAGGGATCAGGGGGTGGAGATGGGTAGGTTTAGGTATATGTAAGGTGGGAGGAGTTGGATCTGGATCCAACTCCTCCCCCTGGATTTCGTGTTCTGCAGTGAGGACCGTCTCATGAAACCACCAATGCCAATAAAGAGGCTTTATTTTTTAAGAGTGTAGAAATAAATGTGACTTGACATGGATATGTGATATTATCGGCCTAGTGAATGAATGTAAAATGTGTGGCTGAGCATCACATGTTTTTTATCAGCTGGATCTGAAGTAAAAAGCTCTTTGAATGACCGTCTAGCGACGCTTAAGCAAACATGAGTGAGCATTCTGGGTCACATCAGAGCGGTCTCTCCAGGGAGCGTGTTGATTGGCTGAGAGCGTTTCCTTTGATTCGGCTCTGAAAGGAACCGCGCTTGACCTGGAAAAGCCCAGTTAAGCGAGCAGAAGTTCATTGCAGGTGGAAATGCTGACAGAACAAATGGGCCGCAATCAGAAGGGAGCCGTTTCCCATCAATTCCCCAAACTCAGGGAGCGAGTTCTTCTTTTAAAGGAGCGCGGGCCTGGATCAGCACAACAGCACACTTTGGCAGCGGAAAGATCTCGCATTAAAAGCAATTTGTGTTGGGAAAAACTGTACATCACAGATGGCGCCGCTTCGTTTCACTTGGCATATTTTGCTGAAGTTATTTTCTGTCTTCCATCAATTGTTTGTGCCGTTATGTTGTTCAGCTCAAACATGATTAGATCTGAGCTGATGCCATCATATATCAATCTCTGTTCTTCCTCTTTTGCATCTATCGCATCAACACTTGTATTGATATTAGTGAGTGCATTCATATGATAATCTGCACCATCTTTCAATTCTTATTTTTTGTGAGTTTATATTTGTCTACATTGTAAAAAAACATTGTTAGCATGAACTAACACTGAAGCATTTATCTACAGCATTTCATAATCTTAGATCTCTGATGAATTAAGATCTGCCAACATTAGTTGAACTAACATGAACATTTTTATTAACTAACATTAACTGCGTTACGTTTGTACAGCATTTATTAGCCTTTGTTAAATGCATTAGCTAATGCCAACACATCAAGAGTTGCTGAACATACAATTTCACTCTTTCTACTTCAAAATTGCATGTTATTTCAGCCGTTTCTTTGTAATTAATTGTGAAATTGGTTGAAAATGAGTTTTTTCAGTGTGCAAAGCTAATCTCGGTCATGTCAGCATGTCTCTTTAGGGTTATAGACTCATAAAAACATGCATGTCTCAGTGTGTCCGAATGTTGAGCCGGTCGTGATGCGTGTCGGTTCGCATCAGAGCTCTTCTCTGTCTCTCTGTGTTGTGCGGAGGAAGGATTCAGGCACGTAATGAGAAGAATAACAAGTCAGGAATGAAATTACATGGATCACACAATGCAATAAGAGCTCTTTCTCTCTTGGAGAGTGTAAATATGACGCTCACCGTGAGCCTCGGGTCTGCTGTTAATGACATAAAATAACCAACCGGCCTTCTGGGTAATTACATCCAGAGAGAGAGAGAGAGAGCGTACGTGCAAATAAAATAACACAATTCAATTTATTTCAGTCCATTTTGTGATTAAAAACCTGCTGAAGTATCCGTGTTTGAACAGTCGCTTCTGGAAGTGCAACTCGTAATTCAGAGACGGCGATGGTGACGATAACCTGCCGGTGGTTCAGTGATGATGTGTGCTTCTGTAGAGACACAAGTGGGGTTTATCTTTCTTCTCAGAGAAACTTTAATGGCTGATTTGAACCACACTAGTACCATAATCCTGAGAAAACCACTCCCATGATGCATTGCAGATCCTTTTAGTCTTGTACAATTCTATATACTTCAATCTCATTCAAAAGTTTGGGGTCTGGAAGATGTGCAATGCTTTTGGAAGAGTCTCTTCTGCTCACCAAGGCTGCATTTATCTGATCACAAATACAGTAAAAATAGTGAAATATTATTATAATGTAAAACAGCTGTGAATATGAATAAAGTGTCATTTATTCCTGTGCAATTTTCAGCATCATTACTCCAGTCTTCAGTGTCACATGATCCTTCACAAATCACTCTAATGTGATGATTTGATGCTCAAGAAACATTTATGATTATTGTCAGTGTTGAAAAGAGTTCATATTTTTGTGGAAACCGTCATAAATGTTCTTTTTCAGGATTCTTTGATGAATAGAAAGTTCAAAAGAACAGCATTTATCTGAAATATAATTATTTTGTGACATTATAAATATACTGTCACTTTTGATCAATTTAATGTGAGCTATTCTGATTTAAAGCGTTAATTATTTCCCAAAAAATCCCCAAACCTTTGAACTATAGTGTATATGTATATGTATATTTTCTTTATGCTGTAAGTCAGTAGGCCTGGTTGTATATTGTACGATCATTCATGATTTGCATGCATCATTCAAGAGATGAGAATGATTTTTTTTTTTTTCTTCAGATCATTTTTTTCTTTTAACAACGTTGTGATTCATCTCAGATCTGGTTAGTTTGGCTCTTTATTGAAGAGTTTATTAAATCCCTGTGGACTGAATGAATGTTAAAAATGTTCTAGAGAAGTGGGCGGTCGCTGTCACACTCTCTTCAGGAGCGTCGTGAGCGGTGGGCTGTTATGGGAGGTGTGTGTGTTTGCTGCGTGAGGAGGAAGTGTGTGTGTGTGTGTGTGTGTTTGAGTCAGTGTTCATCAGTCTCTCCGCAGTGAACGTCAGGTGTGTGTTCGGCTCCACCACTGACAGCCAGACGACGCTCACGCTTACCTCACCGCTAGAGTAAAGAAACACATCCATTACCCAGATTAACTGTGGAAACACAAACGTCACTGTCGTCTTCCTGTCTGTTTCTTTTGCTCAGGCCAGAGGCACAGATTTTTTTTAAAAATACGTTTTTATTAGGGCTGTCACAATATATTGCAATACAAAAATGCAATAATATGTATTGTGTATAATTCACCCTAAAGAAAATTTCTGTGTGAGGAAAAAATTCTAGTTTTCTGAGTGTTAGTGTCAGTACTACATTAAATCACTATATATAATGTTGAATATAATGTATAATAATGCAATGGGGGAATATTTGTGTGAAAAGTGGCCGACGTTATACATTATTTTAAATATATCTAGTCAGTGACAGAGATCAAGCTTGTTTGTCTACAATAATTCAGTATTTTCAGCTCCAGAATCATGAATATTGTTATTCTGGTGTCTCTATTGTTCATTGGGTTTCAGCACCAAGTCCATCATATTCATTTAAACACAATGTAATATCAAATTCAGCATTTTAATCAACAGTACATTTTTTGTTAACCATTTATCATGTGTCTTGGAGTATCGCAATAATATCGTATCGTGAGTTCAGTATCGTGATGTGTATCGAATCGTGACACGAGAGAATTTTAACTGAACAAGTATCCTGAATTTAAACGTCAGTAACACTAAATAACTTGGGAATCACCAAAACGCGAGGATGATTCATTCATTCATTTAGTGTAAGTGCCGATTGATAGTGAATATTAATATAATGTACTGACGGTAACAAGGTTGTGTTGAAAGTTGAGGCTCTCACAGCCTCATGAGGAGCAATGGAAACAAACGAGTGCAGTTCACACACACAGAGACTCAGTTAACACTGCGGTAAACATGTGTTTTTATATTTATAAAACATGATACAGGTAAGCAACATCACATGACCAAGAGTGCTGAATACCATTACAATTGAAAATGAGACACTGATTTCATAAGACAGTTCAATAAAGTAAGCAAGTAATTAATATTAAGTCACTTACATTTTAGACGCAACATTGATTTCGTTTCAGCAGCGAAAATAGTTCCAAACCAAGAACCGTCACGCATGTTTCATTACTGAATGATTCAGCTTTTTAACGAATCAGTTGAGTCAAAGATTCAATGACTCATTCATAAACAACTGCCTCATTTTTGAACGAATCAGCCGTTTGAACGAATCGTTTGAATGAATGACTCAATGACTCGCTCATTAAGACGGTCACCTGCCGCCACCTACTGGTGGTTTAGTTTCGCGTTTAAAAGCATCATTCTGTCCAACGTTTCTTATTTGTATATTCAGAAAATATTTTAAACAATCTCAGAACATTATTTAATGCAGTTGTAATTTTTCAGTGTAAATTATTTAATTTGACTGGTAACAGCCCTATAGTGTTTTTTTATTCTAATTTAATTTATTGATAAAATTTAAGAATTTAAAATGAAAGATGAAGCATATTTAATAAATAAAAAAAGCCCTTTATAAAGGTAAACATATCATAAATATTAATATTTAAATATGTCAAAGCTGATGAGAATATTGCTTCAGAATAAATTAGACACAAAAAATAATAATAATAATAATAATTCCGGACAAGCACATTTTTTACTCGGACAAGTGAATGACCAATTTGACAAGCACATGAAAAGGCTAAATATCGAGCCCTGTGTGTGTGTGTGTATATATATATATATATGTTTATATGAATATGTATATGTAAACAAACAAATAAAGGCATATTTTAGTGATATATAACAGCTTCTGTCGTTTAGCCTGAGTCACAGGCCTTTACATGTCTAATAGTCCCATAGCGAAGCAGACGCTTGTATCTGTTCCTCTGTGTGTGTGTGTGTGTGTGTGTGAGTATGCCGTGATTCTTCCATTAATCGGGCAGACCTGCGCTATCTCTCGCTGCAGATGAAGTTCAGACTCAAAGCCACGAGCCGTTGTGTGATCCGCAGGGTTTGTCATCCGCTCCACTCAAAAGGAAACACAATCTGATTATGCACCTGGATTAGGATGTAATGTAATCTTCCATTGTCGTCCCGAGTCGCTCACACACTTGTTTGTTTTCTCGTCCACATTCGTTCTGTGTTCTCCTCCTCACGAGCAAACCGTTGCATATTTAACCACGGCACGGGGTATACATCTAATTGTTTCAAGCTTTTCTTCTTTGCTTTGACACCGTTTCTGTCGCTGAAGGATTAGCAATAAATATATTCCCTGAAAATGGAGAATGATTGTAATTACAGGCCTGATAATCTGAGATTAGCGTCTGTGGCTTTGTGTTTCTGCATTATGAGTATGAGCCGTTCCCTCTCATCTGATTGACATTATGGCAATGATTGAAGAGACTCGAGTGGATGCGATTCCTAAATGTGATCAAAAAGTGCATGAGGGAAACGCATTATTAAAATTAAAATTGTGATCGCATCTGAAACGAGTCTAGAAGGAGAGTAATCCTGTAGTTCGTCTGGAGAGGCCAGTTGGACGGCGGCGCTGGTTATAAACTCGGTTCTCGTCTGTTCTCGACAGATGAATCCTCAGCCTCTGTGACTCTCCTCGAACCCTCGCAAAGCCCGGATCTGGAGCGTGCCGATCGTGCCAAGCAAAGCAAACACGCTGAACATTTGTGCTGGCGCGCGTGACGAGTCGAGCTCTGGCGGGAGGAGTCTGCGATACTGCGCGCGGTTTGGAGAATAGCAGAGCGGTTTGGTCATCCGAATGAATCACGAATCATGTGACGTGTGTTTCCATTCTCTGTGTGTTTGTAATGCACTAAATCAAGGGCATGTTTGGAAACGGGGAAAATCACTTGTAATTTCACTTGTACATCACTGACATCACATCTGCTTAGCCGGGCGTCTGAGCTGGGCGAAATAACCAACAATATTATTACATATGTATGTTTTTCAGTCAGCGAAACCATCATTTAGAATCAAGAGCTATCGTGTCCGAGTAGATTCACAACATGTCATGCAAGACGCAAAATATATGTATTCATAATATAATATTTATAATTATATTTAATTAGGTAATATTTATTTTACAATTTATTCTTATTGATATTTATTTTTATAATATATATATTACATGTACTACTATAATATATAAAATATTCAATATTCAGAATACTATTTATTTAATTTATATAATATCTATGATATTTAATTATATAATATTTATTTTACAATTTATTCTTATTGATATTTTTATGTAATATTTATTATATACACTACTTAAATATTTAAAATATTAAATATTCACAATACATATATAATATTTATTTAATATATCACCCATTCTAGTGCAGCAATATATATATATATGTACAGCTCTAATTATTTATATAATGTTTAATATAATAATATATATTACATCCAATATTCATAGTTTATTTATATATCGTCCAGTTTTAGTTTATTGTAAAAACTGGACCTACTTTGAGGAAGTTATTATAAATGTATAATATTTGTTTATTTATTTATTTAATCATATGTCAATATACAATATATAACATCCATATTCACCGTATGTTTATTGTTTATTTAATATATCGCCCATCTCTAATTATTTATATAATGTTTATTAATATACATTAAATCCAATATTCATAGTATATTTAGTAGTTATTTATTATATCGTCCAGTTTTAGTTTATAGTAAAAACAGGACCCACTTTGAGGAAGTTATTATAAATGTATAATATTTAGTAATGTAATATTTATTTATTTAATCACAGTATTTCCAATATTCACAGTGTGTTTAATATTTATTTAATGCATGTTCCAGCTCTAGCTGAGGACCCGCTGTAAGGACGTCATTATTCGCCGCTTCTTTCCTCCTTCACCAGCGGGTCCTGCACACAAGCGGGTGACAGTCTTTTTCATGACCCTCTTTTCCTTGGCAAGCCCATAAAATGGCCTTAAATCAGCGTTGTGAAAGAGCTCTGTGTTTTCATTTCTTCCTTTCTTTTCTCTGGACTCTCGAAAGCACTTGTCAGTGCGCTCAGATAAAGCCGGGGTTCAGAGGTGACCGTGCGCCCGAGATCCGCTGAGACGGTCGCCATGGCAACCGCGTTTTCATTCAGGCGGTCGCTGGGCAAGCCGGGGTCCTGCCGAGTCACATGGCGAAGGCCCACGGTGCTTAGAGAAAAGACTCGTCCAGGGAGATGCGAGCGGATTTGAAACCATCTTCAGCGGAGCCGCTGGGGTCCTCCTCTATTGTGCTTCACTTCTGCTGGCGTTTAAAGAGACGCTTCAGACTGAAGAGGAGAAACACTGCCGTCAGTGTCTCAGCGGCGATCGGGTCCGAACCCCGGGACTGGCTCTCTCCGGAGGAACTGCAAGGAGGTGTTTAGCAGAATCTTCATGTTGTTCCTTTCTGTTTCTTTAATGCCATTGATGGTTTAACATCCATGAAACCTGCAAAAGAGGTTCTTTATAGTGTCAAAAGTTTCTTTAAATTATTAAAATGTTCTAAGAAACACTAAAGGAAAAAATGGTTCTTTTAAGAACTGATCACTGAAAGGCTATTTAGGGAACCAAAAATGGTTCTTCTATGGCAGCACTGGAGCATACATACATATATATATATATATATATATATATATATATATATATAATATATATAAAAATTCCGAACCTGCCAATGGCCGGTGAGAAAATATACCAGCCATAAATATTTTTTACCGGCCATGAATGTAATGACACCAACATTTTAGATTACAGTGAAAATTCACAATTCTCTCTTCCAATTTTGATACCACAGATAAAAACTACTATCCTAATATAAAGTTAAACATGATGAAAGACAAGTAAACAGTATAGTGAAATAAAAGCAAATAATCAAATTACAAGCAAAAGCACAAAAAATACAATATAACAAAGATATAAATGCAATAAACAGTGATTTTCAGGTTTTTTAGGTCTGACAGTAGTTTTCAGGTGCAGAAATGTAATAAAGCAAGCACATGTAAAATAACACTGCATATTCTTCACTGTATACATTATAACATCCTTATTAATTAATCCTTATTAAAGTCACTAAAGTCATTCAGTCGAGAGCAGTAAGTGATTTTTGTCCTTTGTTGTTTGATTAACATTAAAAACAGACCGCAGGAATATTAGGCTGCTGTCACTTTAAGAGCGAATGCACCGATCTAATATACTGATACTGATACACATGCGCTTACTTTCTCAACGGTTTACGTTCACTTAAAACATAACTGACTGTTTACTAGGATACGCGCTTTGAATTTTGATATTGACATGAATTTGTGTGAAATTGTATATGTGTGAATATATATATATGTATATATGTATGTATGTATGTATATGTGTGTGACCCTGGACCACAAAACCAGTCACATGGGTCAGTTTTTTGAAACTGAGATTTATACTTTTTTTGTTAGGATAGGACAATATTTGTCTGAGATACAACTATATGAAAATCTGGAATCTGAGAGTGCAAAAAAAATCTAAACATTGAGAAAATCTCCTTTAAAGTTGTTCATTTATGTTGGCGATTGTGCTGCATTCACTCACAAAAATACATGTTTTATATATTTACGGTAGGAAATTTACAAAATATATCATATATATATATATACCCTGAATTATCTGGGTTTTTTTTTTATTATATATTTTATATATCATCATCACTGTCAGACTGAAACCTGTATATCCTAATCTTGTCATTTTGTTTTTCATAAGTCACAACTACTGGTCACCCTTTCCATCCATCTGTGGGTTTTGTAAATATTTAACTAATGAAAACTATTAAAAAGAGCTTGTGTCTGAAACTCGTATCTCAAACTGTCAGTCAAACCTCATAGCTCCGCCTCTATCGTGAACGCAGCGTCCCACACAGTTTGCAGTGCGAGGGTTAATAAAGAACTGGTTCGTTGAATAATACAGTGTTTTCTTTACTGAAGAAACACTAAAGGCACATGTTTTATGTATTTGATGAGCAGAGAAGAGCATCTTAGTCTAGCATTTGTCATCGAGTCATGTCCAATACTGTCTTTTTATTTTTTTTATTGCAGGAATGCATATAGAAATTTTACAAAATACACGTCGACCACAAAAAAAAAAGAAGAAAAAAAACGAAAACAAAACCCAGATAAACAACAATATGAGAATAGATGAAAAAGAAAAGGTAAAAAAAGAAAAGAAAGACCTTATAATTTTAAACATATGTTAAATATATGTTTTAAGGTATTCAGTAATTTAACATCTTTTACCCTTTCTCTCGCCCCCCCGCTCTCCTATACAGTCTTAAATAGCCTGTGTGACGCACTTTATCTTTAATAACACAAAGGCTTTTTGCCAAATGACAGAAAAAACTGAGCGCCCACATATAGTTCCAGTAAACTTTATAACTTTATAATGTCTTGTAAGTGTTGGTCGTGTGCTGAAGAAGGCTGTGTGTGGGCGAGTCGAAACACGTCTGCGGTCGTTTCATTTAATTTAATTTAAGCGTCTCCGGAGAGACCGAACAGAACGCAGAGACCGAGATGCATGCGGTCCGTGACCTTTGACCTTGGGCATAAACAAACCCATCAATCAGAGAGAGCAAAAGAGAACGTTATTGCTCAGATCATTTGATGAGAAAAGTTTGAGCTCACAGTGAGACTTTTGTAAGCAGAGTTTTATTATGACGTTGCCGTCTTGGAGAAACGAGTGAGACGTTAAAGACGTCATCGCTCCTGTGGGAAGGTGAGTGTTTTCCACACGTTTGTCTGCGACTCTTTAGTGCTTCGCTATCTAATTAGCCTCAGTTTTAGGGTTTGCTATAGTGCATGTCTGAAGGGAGAATGAATGCATTCATTATAAACAAAATGCAATATTAATGAACCCACGACACAAACCCTGTGAAGATGCGTTTATAAGCAGCTCACAGATGAAGATCACGTGGGTTTATTCCCCCGCTCGTGGATGTTTAAGTCTGTCTGTCATGTAAACTCAGATCGATTACCGGTAAAGATCACCTTGATTGAGACGTAGAAGAGAAACAGCCAGTCTGGAATGAGGTCAGAGCCGGCTTGAACCGGTTTAATGTCTAGTTTCTGCATCCGTTGGACAAACACTACTGTGCTTTCCGGCAGATTCTCAGCTATTAATATGTATTCATATTGATTTGGGACACATTTCCATATTTTTCAACTCTGCATATACGTTGTTTATGCCTCAGATTGATCGGATCCTTCATAACGTCTGTATTCTCCTTTGCTGTGTTGACTTGAGCGGATGAGATGTTGGGGTATTGATTTAACTTTATTGTCCTTAAAGCGGTGGTATAATGCTGTTTTCACAAGATGTAAAATAAGTCTCTGATGTCCCCAGAGTGTGTGTGTGAAGTTTTAGCTCAAGATACCCCACAGATATTTTTATATAGCATGTTAATATTGTCACTTTTTGAGGGTGAGCAAAAAACACACCGTTTTTGTGTGTGTCCCTTTAAATGCAAATGAGCTGCTGCTCCCGGCACAGGGGGCGGAGCTTCAAGAGCTCGTGTCCTTTAACACAGACATGGACTGAATATTTCAATGTTTATGTTCAAACCGGAGTCAGACAATGATGGAGAGACTCAAGAAGAAGTGACAACATGTAGAAGCAACAGGACATTTCTGAATGGTTAGTTGAAGAGTTTATGTAGCTTATGTGTAGTTATCTTCTATTGATTAGCATATTCTGTCTTGATAATCTATAAATCGTGTTCAGGGGGCGGGGTTTATGTAAATTCTAGGGTTGGTGATGTCACTAACCCAGGAGGAATGTGGTGTAGTCTCTACCAGCCGTTTGTTGTAGTCCTTAAAAAGCGATTTCAGCAAAAGCAAATATCTCCCTTTGCTTTGAGCTTTGAGCGTTGTAACTTTGCAGATGTTGTTTATGCTCAAACAGCAACATTACACACTAACTAAAGTTAGAAAAGTCAAATCATACTCAACCAGCCCTTTAAAGGCGATTCTTTATGTAGACAGCAGTATACATGTTTAATGTAACTTTTTATCAAAGTCTTTATTTCTATAGTGCTTTATACAGTACAGATAGTTTCAGAGCAGATTTACAGTGATAAACAGGAGAATAACAGAATCAATGATGAAAACTTCATCAAATTCAGATTCAGCAGCTCTAAAAGACAATCGTGTCGAAGCGTTTCTAATATTCCGATCAGATCAGCTGATCTATCACTGATGATGTGGGCAGATATAATGAAGCTCAGTGTTGTGTTGCTGATGGCATGTTTGCAGTTATGAGACTCAGGGCAGGTAAACAAACCCAGGTGAGATCTAGAGACGAGTCACACACACACACACACTCACACACACACACACGCTGCGTCCTCGACCTTCAGTGTTAATCAGGACATCTGTGCATGTGTGCGGGACGTCCAGAGAGGATGATGCTTCACCTGCCGACGCTATTAATCACCACTGTTTCTGTGTGTGTGTGTGTGTGTGTGTGTGTGTGTGTGTGTGTGTGTGTGTGTGTGTGTGTGTGTGTGTGTTTAAGTGTGCGAGAGTGAGAGTGCATGTGTGTGTGTGTGTTTAAGTGTGTGAGAATGAGTTTGTGTGTGTTTAAGTGTGTGAGAGTGAGTGTGTGTGTGAGAGAGTGTGTGTGTTTAAGTGTGTGAGAATGAGTGAGTGTGTGTTTAAGTGTGCGAGAGTGAGTGTTTAAGTGAGTGAGTGTGTGTGTGTGTGTGTGTGTGTGTGTGTGTGTGTGTGTGTGTGTGTGTGTAAGTGTGCGAGAGTGAGTGAGTGCGTGTGTGTGTGTGTGTGTGTGTGTTTAAGTGTGCGAGAGTGAGAGTGCATGTGTGTGTGTGTGTTTAAGTGTGTGAGAATGAGTTTGTGTGTGTGTTTAAGTGTGTGAGAATGAGTGAGTGTGTGTGTTTAAGTGTGTGAGAGTGAGTGAGTGTGTGTGTTTGTGTGTGTGTGTGTGTGTGTGTGTGTGTGTGTGTGTGTGTGTGTGTGTGTGATTGAGTTAGTGTGTGAAGTGTGTCTATCTATATAAATCTTTTTTGATCTTTTCTCTGAGAGTTTGGACAGTATTTTCCCAGAACTCACTCAGAGACGAGCGTTTGGCCTTTAGCTGTCGTGAAATAATAATAATAATAATAACTCTGCTGATTTCTGTGTGTGTTGTTATATCATTATTATTTAGCCAGGGACGAGATCTGAGCGGCTCACGACTCAAACAAGGTTTTGTTGTTTTGTGAAACTGTTCCCAATTAACATAATAATGTCTTTGGCATGTGAATAATTCAGAAACAGCGCATTTGTGTTCGTGCCTCTGAATCTGAGGATTATGAAAGAGTTTTTATTTCCTTTCTTATTTTGGACGTCTTTCATCTCGAACCGTAGCAGCCGCTGGTTTCCAATACGCTGCTTTATATTTGTGTCAAGCACAGATTAGGACTAGTTTTTAACAACCGACTAGTCCAGTTATGAAGAGAATACAGAGGTAAACATGCGCTCGATCTGCTGACGACTCCCGCTTCTGATCAGACTGAAGATTATTTAAATACTGCTGTCATTTAAAGCAATTACTGCGCTCCATTAAATATTAATGCAGGTTTTTTCTTCATCCTCAACCCACGTTCAATCACATAGAGACATCTAACCAACACACACACACACACACACACACACACACACACACACACACACACACACACACACACACACAGCTGCTTCAAATTAAATTGGTGTCAGCTTCTCTTGATGGAGCCACAAACAATAATTGGCTCCTAATGCTTCTGCCTATTTGTATAATGACCACTTGTATTAATTTCCTTCATGAATATGAGCGCAGGAGTCGCTGCTAATCAGAGTCAGCGGCTGGTGTGTGTTTTATACGCCGGGTCCTTCCTCGAATCACACGTGCAGATTCTCTCATATCTCACTTCCCTATAGTATTTATAGTAGTATGTTCAAACCTCTAACCCTAAAAGAAATGAATATTTTACTCAAAGGATTCATTAAATTGAGCAAAAGTCACATTTATATGACGGTTTCCACACAGATCTAAAGCGATAATAATCATAAATGTTTCTTGAGCATCAAATCCTCATATCAGAATGATTTCTGAAGGATCATGTGACACTGGAGTAATGATGCTGAAAATTCAGCTTTGATCACAGGAATAAATTACACTTTACTGTATATTCACATAGAAAACAGCTGTTTTACATAATAATAATATTACACTATTTTGACTGTATTTAATTAAAACATTTTTTTATTTTTTTTAATCTCACCCCTTCAGAACACCTCAGATAATATGAAAATCGTATTTCTTTTCGCTCATTTTATACCTTTTCCGAGAGAGATAGAAGCACTTTCTGATGACTGACGTGCAATTTCCTTCCGTTAATAGATGTGCCAATTATCGCTCTGAACGTCTCACTGACAATCAGACAATAACGAGCGTGTGTGTGGGAGTGAGAAACAGACAGTGAGCGCTGGGATGACAAGACCAAACCCAAAGAGACACGTTCCCCCGTCTGAGTGTGTGTGTGTGTGTGTGAGAGAGTGCTTTAATAGAGACCACACGTGTGTTGAGCTGCGTATGGATTGGCTGATCTTCAGCTCTATGTATAGCACCATATGTAATTATTCTTCAGCACAGACACCCACTCCAACAGCTAATCGAGGAACCGTTGAGCTCACAGCTTCAGTCCTGAGCGTCGGCCATTAGACCATCAAGACCAGTTCACTGATCCCAGACCAGGCCTAGAGAACTGAAGCCATACAAGAATCAAATGCATGAAATTTAAATGAGATTATGCAATGATTAATCACATCCAAAATAAAAGTTTGTGTTTACATAATATATGTGTATGTACTGTGTGTAATTATTATGTATATATAAATGCACACACATATGCATGTATATATTATATATAATATTTGCATGTGTATATACTGTATATTTATATCATATTATATATATAAATATGAATATATATATATATATATATATATATATATATATATATATATATATATATACACACACACATACATATATATATATACATACATATATATATATATATACATCTTAAATATAGAAATGCATGTGTGTGTTTATATATACAAAATAATTACACATAGTGTACACAGATATATTATGTAAACACAAACTTTTATTTTGGATGCGATTAATCGTTGTCCAGCACTATATATATATATATATATATATATATATATATATATATATATATATACTATTGATTAATATGATCAATTAATTGCCAATAAGAATTTAATCGATAAAAGTTATTGATGGTCAATTAAGCTAAGGATTAGGCCGGCTAGTCGTTTATTTCTAAACATAATTAACCAAAAACCCTCCAGACAAGTGATTTTACTGAACATAAGAACTACTTCCCACAAAAAAAGTACATAGAATAAAAAGTAGTAGTAAGATCGTGGTTGACGAGTGATGATCTTCCAGCGCTGTTTCAACTGAGGCTTTTATTCTATGTACATCAAGACCTGTCAATCAGAGCGATCGGTCCAATCCAAGCGCGCTCCAGCTGTGAAACACTGTCTGATTGGCCTCTTCACATCGCCCCCACTAGAGACGTGCACGAATATTCCAATTTTCGATCTGTAATTATTATTCGAAAAATAAAATACCATTAAAATTTTACTACGTTGCTTTGCTGAACGTTAATGGAGTGAATCCATGATAAATCCCAAGCACTAACTCGCAGTTATAATGAAATGCACTGGGTGGCGCTGTGGAGCGCGTTCGTTGTATTTGATCACATGTCTGCCTCGCGAAGTTTGGATATTACAAAATGGAAGTACTTTTAATCAAATTAATTAATGAAACTGAGTTATCATAATATCACCACCACAATGAGAAATCACATGAAATCCAAACGCAGTCTGAGGAGAGACAGCTGTCCATCACTGCATTACCGACTGCAGGTGAGCGAGTGATCAGATATGATATCTTCTGATTGCAGAATGATTTTGAGACACATACTTCCTTTAAGTTTCGTTGAGGGAGACGGGTTTAACAGCAGAAAACGCAAAGTGCTTTTAGAAACTTAGCACACCGTTATCTTTGGCCTCGTGATATGCTAGCTCTGCAATATATGCGAAGTTCGCCAAACATTTGCAGATGCGCGACTCACGCGTTTAATGGGGTTTCTCTCGTCATAAACCGCGGAGAGACGTCGCCTAATGCCTCAGGAAACCTGATCTGCCTGTTTACATGACGGTCGCATTGGCACATATCTGATTTATTTCCACATATGAATGGCCTCGTTTGCACTGCTGGTCTTGATGCCCAATTCTGATTAGAATCCGTCCGTTTACACGTTCTTTCAACTATGACCCATATCCGATTCATGTGTTTACACTTGCCATACTATCTGAAACATCGCGCATGCTTAAAGGGTTAACTTCTCTTGCACAGATGGGCGGACGCGAAATATGCTTGATGCTAGCTCTGCGATGTATGCGAAGTTCGCCAAACATCACCATGATTTTGAGGCGAAGGAGGACGAAAAGTGCCATCATTGCACATGTGCTTCAGTTATTGTGTGTGAGAGAGATCTCAGGACTGGCGGGAGCATATTGTGTTTAAATATTGGCTTTAACGAGGAGCAGTGGGTCCGAACGTTTGTTCACGTTCCTCTCCTACGACGACACAACGCTTCGTCGGGCCATCCGTCCCTTTGCAGATGCACGTCGGGGTTTCTCTCGTCATTAAACCGCGGAGACGTCGCCTAATGCCGATCTGCCTGTTTACATGACAGTCGCATTGGCACATATCTGATTGCTGTTTACATGGTCATAGAGCACATCCGATCTGTGTCACATATGAGCAAAAAATCGGAATTGGGTCACACTTCACTAGGCGCGTTTCCATTACAGATTTGCGCAAAACTTTTGCGATATTTTCTAAATGTCGACAAAAAACTATTGCGAAATGACGCCGTTTCCATTAACTGATGTTATGCGACTAAAACTAAATTTTTTCCTCTCGCGATCAGTAAAATCATTCCAAAAACCATGGCCACTGACATTGGTAGGTTTTTACTACTATATCCCAGCCACTGCACTGGCCATTATTATTAATCAAAGGAGACATATGTGTGTTTTCCAAGCATTAATGGTGAGGAACGACCACTGATCTATATAATGACAGTCATTCTACCGTATATAGATCAGTGGGAACGACCCTTATTATACTTGTGAGCGGCACATATGAGGAGTTTCTGGGTGTTTCTCACTCAGATCTGCTTTGAGGTCTTGATTGTGGCATTTCTTTGAGGTTTAGATTCCATTATTAGTATTTTCAATTCGCAATTTTAATTTGCGAAATATTTCTTTTTCGAATTGCCTGAAAAACCTTTTTTGCGATAAATGGGAGTTTTTGCGAAAATAACGTGTTTCCATTGGGCGTATTTTCAATTCGCAATTTTAATTTGCGCAATTTGAAGGGTAATGGAAACGCGGCGACAGTGTAAACGAGGCCTTTGTGTCTCTGCAACGTCTGTCAGCGCAGCGCGTTTTCTCACTCGAGCATGTGGATATTGTTAACATGAAACGATATAAACACGATAATGCTGACTCGAGGGCATGTACTGTACGATAACTGCAGTCTGCTTTATTACTGTACGATAACTGCAGTCTGCTTTATTACTGTACGATAACTGCAGTCTGCTTTATTACTGTACGATAACTGCAGTCTGCTTTATTAGCGCTTTTTTCTGTTTGCGCTGCTTGAGCTTTAATGCTTTTGTTCGTTATATTTTTTGTTTACACATTGTTTAATGTTTTCAACTAAAAGATAACCTTAAGATATATTGTAAGCTTGGTGTGTATATTGCCTAATTGTAAGCTTGTTCAGAAATAGTGACAAAAAGTATAAAAAAACACTTAAACTTAAAAAATAACGTATTTACCGTCAAATGTCGTTTAAATAAACGAATATTCGATTTTTATGAGCCCAAATATTCGAATACAATATTTTTGATAAATGCCCATCCCTAGTCCCCACCCACTATTCCCAAGATCCCGTTTCCATTGGTTGACCTTTCAAATGACGCTAGAAAAAAAAACGTTATCATGATCGCGACGCAGAAGTGCTTCATTTCAGTGTCACTCCATGATCTATGGGTCGTCTTATGTCGTGTTTGGGCTCGTTCAGGCCATCTGCTCTAAATAAAGAGATGTGATCTACCTGGTTTACTAATGTTTCGTGAAGTTACAACCCAAAACGTGGCGCTCTAACTAAAACATTTTTTTTTTTTTTATACTTTTTGTATTGTGCTAACGATATATGACACAAGTCTGTTATGTACGATGATTATACAGATCACATTTTCAGTTAATTTTTCACACTGTAAAAATAGAGCACTTTTAATGTCAAGAGCACTGGCCATGTTCCCTATATTCACTGTAAAGCCAAACGTCTAAGATTTAAAACCTGCATCAGCTTAAGGTTAATGATTAAACTATTAATTGATTGGTAATTCAACCAAAAATCGATTATGGGAATTTGATTGTTAAATTGACATCCCTATATATGTATATAAGTACTCTCACTGGTTATTTAAGCACATCATATTAAGCTGAAGTCAGTGAAAACATTTGCAGTGTTAGTGACTGTTGTCAGACATGCCTCCCGTGACTCAGAGTATCTCATAAATGAAGGCGAGCAGTGGATGTGAGTGTGATCGGTCTGGTTTTGGTGCAGCTCTTGACCGGCGTGAGCGTTTTGAAGAGTTTCAGTGGTTCACCTGCACCTTCCTTTGCTCTCAGTCGCCAGCGCTCATGATTACGCTGGTCTGAAACGCTGTGACTCTGCTCTGCCTTCATCCATGATGCCCGGCACTCTACGCTGTAAACGCAGGGAGTGGGAAATCACTTTAGGGAACCCAATATCTGTCTGATTCACTGTCTCGTTTCCTGGTAACCGAGCGTCAGATGTACTCGTCAGCTCCTCGTTTACCGTTAGGAAACAGTAGATGTTCACTGTTGCTCTGCAGCCTCAGAGGATCGAGTGCAGCTCGTGAAGCCGGTCAGCTACTCTGACACAGGGGTCATGTATTCACATCAGCGTGAATTAAATAATAATCACTACTTTTCAAATATTATTATTATTATTATTATTTGGAATTTAAATAATGCATTATTTAATTGTATATTTAATTGTATAATATAATTGATGTGAAGAAGGTTTTATTGGTTTTGTTGTTGATGTTATTATTAATAATACAATTATTTATATTATTATTATTTAAAATTTTAATTATACATAATTTTTTTTCACAACAACAATACAGTAATTATTATTATTTGATTTGAAGAAGCTTTTGTTGTTTTGTTATTGTTTTTTTTATTATTATTATTATTATTATTATTATTTGGAATTTAAATAATGCATTGTTTTCCCACATTAACAATATAAGTACTATTATGATTATTATTATTATTATTTACAATTTAAATAATGTATTATTATTATTTTTTGTGCAGTATAATACAAATTTGAGAATGTATGCTTAAATGTCATGAAATAAATGTCATAATGCAAAAGCTTCATTATTCTCATGCAAAACGTTTATATTGTTTTCTCTTGAATTTACCATGAAATATGCTTTATTTAATTTGAAAGCCTTTTATTATTATTATTTGCAATTTAAATATTATTTGCAATCTTTTTTCCACATTAACAAAATATGTATTTATTAATTTATTATCATCATTATTATTAGGCTACTTTATTTACAATTTAAATAATGCATAATTAATATAGACCATTTTTGTGCATCTGCTTAATTGTCATGAAATACATCTCGTAATGCACATAAGCATGATTCTCTTCATGCAAAACATCATTTTATATAGTTTTCTCTTGATTTTAGCGTGAAATATGATCTAGGCATGTTTTCATGAGATTTGTTCATTAACTGAATAGCCCAACACAGTAAACGAGCGTCTCTCGGGGTCGACGGCTAGACCAGCAGCCTCGCCAGCGCAGCGGGAAACACACATCTGCCAGAAACACACACTGATGGCCGTCTGAGACGCATGCTTTGGTTTTGTTTGCCTGTTTGCTTTAGTAATTTGAGGGCCACATATAATCACCTTGGCAAGCCGAGGGCCCAGTGGATTTGTGGGTAATCCTCATTGATTTTTGTGTCTTCTCCATCCCTCTCAATGGCACCATTTTGCTGATTACATCACAGGATTGTATGATAAGGCAACATCAACTCAATTGAATTCCATTCGCACCGTGTCGAACAGCAGCTTTTGCATTTCGTCTTGTTGCTTCGGTTCTGAATGAGTCCGTCCGCTGATTACATCCGAGCACCGCAGGATTATTATATATCTGAGCGACCGCTCGGCCTTAACCGCTCACCCGCACCACGTCCAACTCATTAAATATTAACAAACAGTAATGGAAGGCAATAAAAAGGAAAATTGCACATCATATGCAATACTTTGTTTTTATCAGCAGACGAGGCCTTTAATGAGAGCAGGAAGCCATCAAGTCGGAAGTTATTTTTAGAGCCAGCATAAATCAAATTATGAGAAATTATTTATCATTCTCTGTCTTAATTTTCCACAGAATTCAGACGCCTCCTCCCCGCCAGTGTGTCTTTGAGTTGTTTATTATGCATTTTAGCTCATTTGATGATGATTTTAGCTCCAGTTTGACTCTCTGCAAAGTTTCTCCGATGTTTTTGCCAAGGTTTTGGAGTGGTTTGTAGTGCATTGCTGTGTGATTACTAGGGTGTTTTAGGTGCTTGCAAGAGTGTTTTATTCCCGTCTACTGTGAAAAGAGTCATGCATCCTTTCATAAACCTCAAAATGACCTGTGATTGGCCAGTCGTGCTGATCTCAGGTCTGTCCAAGTGCTCTCCTGAGACCAGTGAAAGGGGAGCGTTTGATCATCTGCCGTTCCTTCTTGCCAAAACCGAGAGGAAGATCTGCATGATTTACAGTCATATAGCTTTAAAACGGTCCCTTTCTCTGCAGATGTGACCTCAGGTTCAATATCGAGGCCATTTGGAAACGGGAAACTCGTAATAAAAGGTCAAAGAGCCTGAAAGCACTTACAGAAACAGTATTTACTTCCCATCGGCCTGCATGAGTTTGTCAAGTGGAAATAAAGAGAAAATGTCATCGATATTGACGTTTTATGGAGCCGTTTTCACACACATCAACACTTCTGCCACGACACGAAATTTATTGAAACGTAAGAGGGAAATAAGAGGAAACCTGCCTTTTAAATCTGTCACCCTGATTTATGGATTCAGACCGGATTAACGTCTGTTCCTCCGGGCCGCTCGTGTGTCTAAACCCTGTGTGTGTTTGCAGGTGG
>NC_140229.1:1539313-1606813 GCF_951802725.1 Rutilus rutilus
CAAACACAAATCTGTGATGTTACATCGTTACACCCCTACAGTCCCCATCACAGAATATGCCGTTTTCTGTGATTAAAGTCATCAGTTTAATGACAGAAAATGCACTTACTCTTATTCTGTCTTTCAGATGTCGCTTATGTTTCGATTTGTTCGCATGGCGTCAGTCACTTTCATTATCCAGAAAGGCGTCCCGCTGTTGTGCTCCACTGAAGAGATGCGCTCGTGGAGGTTTAGAGCAGTGAATGATGACAGAACGTTTATTTTGGGGTGAATTATTCCTTCAAGTGTGTCGTTCCTGGTTCCCACTCAAGAGCTCATCACTCGCTGTTGTGATAAACTGAGAATCTTTCGGTATCAAAGCGACAATCTCTCTCCTCAGCCTCTCCAATCGTGTCTCGCTGATTGATTGAAAGAGGAATCAGCGCTGCTGTACGCATCACTCCCATGAGTCTTAGCGACGGTGTCAGGGTGTGTCTGGTTTTACTTTCCATCAAATGAATAAACGAGTGTTTGAGGCCTTGTCCACACTTATACGGTTTCGTTTGAAAACGCATCTTTCTCTCTCGGGTTTGTCCTTCCGCTCACACTGAGACGGCCTTTTATTAATGAAAACGAAGCTCTTTGAAAACGCTCTCCAAAGTGGATAAATGTGGAAACGCTGTGTCCGTGTTGTAGTGTGGACTGAGAAACAGAGGTATTTAAAACCGATGACGTAAGTTCAGTCACGTGACCCGTGTTGCACCAATAGATATTGATGTTTATACCAGTATTGTGTCTGTTATGTGCGATTCACTTTCACACTGTTGCTAAAATATGTTCCTTCACACACTCTTCATATCACAGTCCTGCAGATATAACAGAATTTACTCACATTTGCTGTCCTGCGGTAAAACATCAGAGCGGTCGCGTTTTACACCAAACACATGATGATGAGTGAGAGCGACCTGGACGATCAGTGAATGCTGAGATATTCTGCTAAATAAAATAATCCTGACAGAAGAATTGCGCGATAACTTTATTATCTCATTTTTCCGCCTGTATCATCTCAGTGAGCGTGTGTGAGGGTTTACGCATGCGCTGTAAAGGGGAATTTAGTGTTTTCAGGCGTTTTCCTAAAGTTTCTCATCCACACTGAAACGCCTGAAAACGCCAGTGTGGACGGAGAGCGCTTTTAAACGAGAACACCGTTTTAGAAACTTCTGATAAACGTTTCCTGCCTTTTTCCCCGTGTGTGTGTGTGTGTGTAGTGAACGGCGGCTGGTCGACGTGGACCGAGTGGTCGGTGTGTAGCAGTCGCTGTGGGCGTGGCTATCAGAAGAGGACGAGGAGCTGCACCAATCCGGCGCCGCTGAACGGAGGAGCAATCTGTGACGGAATGGCCATCCAGAAACTGGCCTGTAACCCGCTGTGTCCAGGTAACACTTCGGAAACACAACGAGGCTCACGTTTCTTTATATCTCAAAATTCTCTTGTTTTTCTCACAATTCCGAGTTTATATCTCAAAATTCTCTTTTCTTTCTCACAATTCCGAGTTTATATCTCAAAATTCTCTTTTTTTTCTCACAATTCCGAGTTTATATATCAAAATTCTCTTTTTTTCTCACAATTCCGAGTTTATATCTCAAAATTCTCTTTTCTTTCTCACAATTCCGAGTTTATATCTCAAAATTCTCTTTTTTTTCTCACAATTCCGAGTTTATATCTCAAAATTCTCTTTTTTTCTCACAATTCCGAGTTTATATCTCAAAATTCTCTTTTCTTTCTCACAATTCCAAATTTATATCTCAAAATTCTCTTTTTTTTCCTCACAATTCCGAGTTTATATCTCAAAATTCAGACCCCCCCCACACACACACACACACACACACACACACAATTCCAAGTTTTATCTAAAAATTATTTTTGACACAAAAATAGACGCAAGATTATTATTGCAAGATAAAAAGTCACAATTACCCTTTATATTTTTTCATTCCAAGGCAGAAACAAGCTTTCATACTTTTCTTACTATTTTTTTTTTGTGTGTAAGCATGTTTACCATATACTTCTCCTGGATGTCTGCAGTGTCCTCCTGTCCACTGCTGCTTCTGATCTGATGTTTTCTCTTATGCTTTATGTTGTCATTCAACAGAGTGGATTAAAATAAAAGTAGGTGTTGGAGAAACAGTAATGTGACTGTCGGTCACGTCAGCCGAGTGTAAATATGAATCCCTTGAGAAGGATGGGATGTTCTGGTCATGAACATGAACACTGATGAGTGTGTTCTGGTGTCTTTATGCAGTGGACGGCCTGTGGACGGACTGGAGTAAATGGTCTCCGTGTGGGACGGAGTGCACTCACTGGAGACGCCGGGAATGCAGCGCTCCGGCTCCTAAGAACGGTGGGAAGGACTGCGAGGGAACGGTTCTCCAGTCCAAGAACTGCACAGATGGGCTCTGTATGCAGAGTGAGTGTCTCTCAGTCACAGCTCTCACTGCAAAGCATGCTTTTCTTACTTAACATTTTTGTCTTGTTTCCAGTCCAAATATCTACAAATTCTTAAATCAAGATGCATTTAGGCTACTAACTTAGATGAGTAAAACTACATGAGATATTATGTCCTGTTTTCCAGGGGAATTAATCAAAATTAAAAAACAAGCAAAATGATCTGCCAATAGGGTCAGAAAAATAATGTTAATTCAAACAGAAAGAAGATTATTTTTCTTACCCCATTCAGATCATTTCGCTTGTTTTAAGCAAAAACTCACTTAATTTTTATTTATATCCCCAGAAAACAAGACTTAATATCTTATGTCATTTTACTACTTTAGTAAATGCATCTTGATTTAAGAAATGTTTGCTATTTGGACTGGAAACAAGACAAAAATACTAAGTAATAAAAGCATTTTTTTGCAGTGCTGCCACAGGCTCTCCTCCACACACACCTTTCTTTTCCAGCATCCAGAAATCCCAGATCACACCTCAGAGAGCGTTTCTAGCTCTCCATCTGTCTTTCACTGCATAAACACTGTGTTTTTGTTTCGGTTTCATATCAGAGCAATTGAGTCCTGTTTTGTGTCTTGAATTAAGTTTATTTTTACCTCACCGTCTGTTTTCTTCATATCTAACAAATATACTGAGGTTTTTGATTAAAATTAGACGAAACAATAGAATTAGAAAAATAAACTTAATTTGTTCATTTTAAAACAGGTCTTATCTATGGAAGCTTCTTTCCAACACTGAATGAAAAAAACAAAAAAGATAATTCTGAGTTTATCTCACAATTCAGTTTTTTTCTCACAATTCTGAGTTTGTCACTATTAACACAATTATCAGTTTATGTCTCAAAATTTAGAATTTTTTTCCTCATAATTCTGAGTTTATATCTCAAAATTCTCTTTTTTTTCTCACAATTCCAAATTTTATATCTCAAAATTCTGACTTTTTTTCTCACAATTCTGAGTTTATATCTCAAAATTCAGACTTTTTTTCCACAATTCCAAGTTTATACCTCAAAATGCTGAGAAAAAAAGTCAGAATTGGGAGATAAGACGTTGCAATTACCCTTTTTTTTTTGTTTTTATTCCAAGGTGGAAAGAAGCTTTCATACTTATCTTACACAGTTTTTTTTGTGTGTGTAAGGATGTTTATATACTTCTCCTGGATCTCTTCAGTGTCCTCCTGTCCGCTACTGCTTCTGATCTGATGTTTTCTCTCGTCAGAAGAGCTGTTGTCATCTAACAGATTACGTTGAAAAGGATGTTGATGTTGGAGAAACAATATGTGACTGTGGGCCGCAGTGTAAAATATAGCCCGTGTGATGTGATCCTGGATGTAATGACTCCACTCGCAGGCCAGCGTGCAGCAGCTATATTTAAAATAATGATAAGGGATTATATCGTACTTACAGAAAGTTTTATAATTGCTCCACATCTATGATTACTATGATTTGGACCCTATTTTAAAATGCACAGGAGTCACAGAGAGAGGAAAATCACAGATGCTCACAGTCAGACTTTCTCAGCTGTTTTCCTAGTGAAGGCAAATATTAAATGTGTTGAGAAGCAGTTTTATGATTCTTTAACTCTTTCAGAAGATGTTTTAAACGCATGTAAGTGGGAAAACAGAAAATATTCTTCGGTGCTCATTCATTAAAAAGGGATAGTTGACCTAAAAATGATCGATCTGTCATCATTTACTCAGTCTTGTAAAAAACACAATATGACTAAGTGAGTATGAATGCGTTTATAAACTCATTTTAACTAAATAAACTCATTCATTTAACTTATAAACTCATTATAAACTCATAAAGTACTTGATTTTTAATGTACTTGAGTTTTAAAAGTAAAACCGATGAACCGACCGACGTCCACATTTAAGCATTTCAATGGGTTTAAAAAATTTGACTTTTTACAGCAGATTTAGTTCACAAACAACCGAGCGACTGAATCAGTCCGACTCATGAATGAATCATTCAGTGTGATTTGTGAAACCAACTCAACAGAATCAACTCGATCACGAATCAGACATCGCTCTTTTTCAGTTCGAAATAACCAGGAACGATATGTTTTTATGGAATGTAGTAAAAGTAAACGTTTCCCAAAATAAAAGTACACACACTTTTTTTTCTCATTTGTTTGTGAGAGTCTAATGTATACGATCATGGCGTTTCAGAACATAAACTCAGACTGCAAAACGTTCAGACGAAATCTGACATAAACAATATTTAGTGGATTTAATGCTATTGTGGACAAATAAAAGGTGCAGTTTGATGTTTCTCATTTTACCCAAATGCGATGGATTGTATTGATCTTGCGATCACTATTTCATAACAAAGTTATGAAGTCCTGTTTTGATTTTGCATGTTGGGATTTTACACAAATCACAATATTACTGTTGCTGGAGCATCTATATCGTAAAACAGACACCTCAGATTGACACTTAGGGCCCTATCTTACATCCAGCGCGACGCAAGTGTGTTTTGCTAGTTTCAGCCCGACGCAGTTTTCATTTTCACGTCCTGCGCCACGTTGTTTAAATAGCTCATTTGTGTGTCCATGGCCTGCTGGTCTGAGAACGAGTGTGTGTTCTGGAGCATTGTTGGAGCGTTGCTATTTTGAGGAACTGAAATAGACTGAGCCGTTGACCAACTGAGACCTGGGCTAAAGTCAATGCCGCAATATTTTTTTTGTTATTAAAAGAGCGTGTTAGTAATGTGTAATGTACTAACCCTAACTCTGCTTATTACACACACAGGGACGCACAGCAGCACACAAACATGCCAAATATTTAAAATAAAAGGATTACAATGTAAAAGATTATAATTGTGTACATAAAGATATGGTGAATCCGGCTTGTCCCGTATATGGTCTGCTTGTGCACTTTAGAGATGCGCACGAGCAGATCCGTTTGCGCTCTGGAGACGCGTTCGGTCTTTCCACTATCAATTTCCATCATGTAAATAGCGAATCTGCCATGGCGCCAGCAAAACTGGCATTTAAAGGGAATGGGAGATGAGACTCTGATTGGTTTAACGCACGTAAATCCCAGAACACACCCATTACTCATGAAGAGAATAGAGACGACCCTTTTAGACTATGCGCCGGGAGCGCCGACCATTTTTCCCGTCGTTAAACTAGCAAGAGTGGATTCGGACACGCCCTAAGTGAACTTGCAGCCGGCGCTTTAGACCATGAGCTTAGTTCGTTAAAATAGGGCCCTTAAACCCTTTAGAGCTTTCAAATTATGTATAATTTGGTAACATAATTAATATTTTTAGACAGTAGTCTATATAGTAATGGGTCAATGCTTTGTTACGCTCCACCACTGGGAGTAAATGATAAAAAAAGGCTCCAACAAACCGGTGGGAAAATCCGAAGTGTTCCAGCTGTGGTCAGGATGGGGATCTGTTTCCGTTACAGATGTAAAAGTCGTGTTTTTCTGTTCAGCGCCTCCAGTAAACAGTAACTGGATTCTCTGCTGTTCGGCATTGATTATACATGCAGAGGTTGAGAAGGCCAGAGGAGATTTGAAACGAAACGTTTCCCTCTTCTGAAGCGTCCCGTGTTTATCTGCTAATCCTCCCTTCACTCGTGTCTCTCTCGCTCTCTCTCTCTCTCTCTCTCTCTCTCTCTCTCTCTCTCTCTCTCTCTCTCTCTCTCGCGCTCTCGCTCTCTCTCTCTCTCCTCTCCTCTCTCTCTCTCTCTCTCCTCTCTCTCTCTCTCTCTCTCTCTCTCTCTCTCTCTCTCTCTCTCTCTCTCTCTCTCTCGCTCTCTCTCTCTCTCTCTGCCAGCACACGAGCTTGAAATTACATCACAACTGCAGTTTGGAAATGCAAAAACAAAACGTTTCCTCAGTAATAAATGCGTCTGTCGAGGGCGACACGGGGAAAAAAAGCAGCGAGAGCGTTTGTTTTAATAAACGTTGAGTTTCATATTCATTTTGATTAGGTCATGAAAATGAAATGACCAGAGGTCGCAGAGATGCAGAGCAGATTGAATCAAACGTCGTTAATGATAATCAGGAATCTAATTACCAGTTTCATGTGGCGTGTAAATGATGAGCGAGTGTATTGATCAGAGTCTCGGAGGAATCGTCCGCCTGTGTGTGTCTGATGTTTCTTCATCAGGTTCACAAGCTCAGTTTCAATGCATCAGAATGCAATAAAACACAAGATTTGCTTTTGCTGTAATGCACGTCCTAAAACATAAAGTTCTTCCTCAGTGTTTCTGTCTTGTTAACCCTAACATGTTTAAATCAAGATGCATAACTAGAGAAACTAAGATAATAAGGTTTGTTTTCTGAAAATTAACCATATGCTTAAAACATTAAGAACAAATATCTGTCAATGGAGTCAGAATATCTTGTTTTCCCTGTGCACAAACTCACGTCATTCTGATTATTTTTTCATTACACAAGACTTAAAGTCTCCAGCAAATGTATCTTGATTTAAGAGTATTTGGATATTTGTGCTGGAAAACATGATTGTGTATTGTGGTCGGCTCTCTCGGTGGTCAAGTGATTTAGTTGAGTTGTTAACTGAGCTTTTAAAGCAGCTTTCAGGAAACGCCGTAATCTCAGATATTGAAGTCATTTCTCTGCCATTTGAATCGTCCTATTTTCCCAGTGAAATGCATTGTGGGAGCATTACTTCTGGTCAGATTGATGGCTAGTTTGCGGGGAATATAAAACCCATAACGCTATAGATTTAGGCTCACTTCCCTTGATTGATTTTCCCCTTTCTCCAGCTAAAAGGGTGAAACCACTTATGTGCATGCTAATGACCATTACACTGGGCGTTTATCTGGAATCCACATTATCTGAAAGCTCACATTATTGCAAATATCATTGGACATGAATTACATTTGATACGTGAACTCAGCTCGTCCTTCAGAACCGTGAGTTCATGCCGTTAGAAAGCATTTACGGAGCGCTTTTGTCTGCGTTAATGGCACCGCCGATCTTCCAGTGCGAGTTTCAAATGTGTTGAGAGAAAGTTATTTGCTTTTTGAGTTTGTAAAGTGCTCAAATTGTGTTTCAGGTGCAGGTCAGATTGAATTTGAAGTCGTCTTCTGGATTTGGCTGTGCAGTTGTAACCTCGATCGGTCCGCCCTCCCGCTGTGTTTGTGTGCAGCTTCGGCTGTCTTGCTTTGTTATGATGTTGCTTTTCTGGGCTTTGGTTACTTAACGCGCAGACAGATGACATTTTCTTGACATATCGATCCACGGAAAAGGGCACGACAAACACAAGGGCAAACACGGCTTTTTCTTCTCCCAGAAACTAAATCTCGTCCCAATTTTTTTGCTGTATGAAATCTAATATTTCCATTTCATATGATGCGACAGCAAAAAAAACATCATGATTTTCATCATCACGGTAGTGTTTGTTGTACTCGTGTATTTGTTGTTGCTGTAAATATGTAAATGAATTTAAATGTTTAATTGAAAATAATCATATTTCATTGCGTTTATATAATACAATTTCTTTCTTTTTCGTCTTCATTTTGGTCTGTAATGTGAGCTGAACATCTGTTTGTGAGATTGACCGGGTCGTTTCAGGGAGACGCACAGCGGACGGGGTCAAAGGTCACACGAGTTCCTCGCAGCACAACATCTCTGTCGTTTTCATGCACATAAACGCTCCATCCATCAGCGCATTGATTTTCTGTCCATCGATGGATCTTCCTGTCTCCGTCTGACTGTTTTCTACATCCAAATAGGACTGTATCGTCTTTTGTTTGTGTATATTTATTTATGTGCCACCATTCTTTTCCAGTAGGACGTTATGGAAGCCCATTTTCACCACTTTAGAAGCAAATCCTGCTTTTGTTCATAATTGTCACATAAAAAAAGTTGATATTATGATATGTCGAGTCATATTTATGAGATGAAAAGTTGGAATTATGGCATACTAAGTCATATTTGCTCCCCCCAAAATTGAAATGGACATAATTCAAAATGAGTTATAATTACAACATGTTGAAAAAGTCAAAATTATGACTTAAGTCGTAAATGTGATTTCAAGAAGTCATAAATAGTCGAATTTATAACAAAAACAAAAGTTGGAATTGACATTGTCGAAATTATGAGACGTCTTGATTATGACAAAAAAAGTGGAAATTGACGTCAAAATTCTGACTTCAAAAAGTTACAATATTGAAAGTTGAAATTATGACATACTAAGTTGAAATTGGCATAAAAATTATGAAAGTCGAAAATGAGCACAAGACGAAATTCTGACTTAACTCATAATTGACAAAAAGTCAAAATTTAGATTAAAAATGGACAAATCATAATTATGACATAGAAAGTTGCAATTTCAATCATTTCGACTTGAGTCAGAATTTCAACTTATTTTTTTTTACTTTATCTCATAATTTTGTCTTTTTAAGTCATCCTCTCATGATTGTTGTTCTTATGTGGTGGTAATGAGCTTCCATAGGAAATGCATCGGAACAGGAAAAGGAAAACCACCCCATTGGACCATTTCATTTCCACGCAGGCCGAATGCATGATATGCAGATATCCTTGCGTGGTCGGGTCGTTGATGTGACGTCAGGCCGTTCCTCATGCTACATTAGCGGGCGTCTCTGATCTAATAGCGTCAGCTCCCAGAATGCAGCGGAGAGGCCGTTCCTCATGTCCGTGTGTCAGATGTGAGGCTGCGAGTGCTTTTGACTGTTTATCAGCTTAAAGCGATCTATCCCGCTCGCTCGTTAGTCCTAATGAAGCACTAAAACTCGTCTGACGGATGGTGGCGTTCCCTCGTTTATCTGCGGAAAAGAGTCCAGGCTGGAAGTGACACCAAATGGAGAAGAATCGCCCTCTGCTGCCGTCATCACTCATGTCTTTGTTTGGCTTGTTTGATTTTGTTCAATCCGATTGTGTTGAATTTGATTTTCATCCCTCACCCTCCATCCCTCCCTCTCTTTATCCCAAAGGTTCCTTATATCAGAAGTCCTCCGAACACACAGACAAGAGCAATGCTCTGCCTCATCCATGTGAGTCCTTCATTTCATTGATTTCTGTTTGCATGTGTCTCCAAACCTTCCTTATTTCCTCCCTTTTATTCTTTGTCTCCGTTCATACCATCTCTTTCCCTCTCAAGAGTGTTTGAGTGCTGAGAAAACTTGGTTTAAGAATGTTTGGTCACCAAATCTGGTGGTTTTAGAGCGGTTTTGGCCTTGTGTCAAGCTTGGGCGACCATCTAAACCAGATTAGACCAGCAAAATAGACCAGACCAGGTGTTCAAACCACCGTATGGTTGTGGTTTACCAGTCTAAGCTGACTTAGAGACAGGCTTAATACAAGCAAAACAGACCAGACTACCTGACCTAGACAGTCTAAGGTGGTTTGGCCACCTAGTCTGGTCTGTTTTGCTGGTTTAAAAGGGTTTTAGGGCTTGTATCAAGACTGGGAGTCCAGCTTATACCAGCAATCCACCTTAGACTGTCGAGTCTGGTCGGTTTAGCGGTTTAGAGGTGTTTGGGATTTGTGTTAGGCCTGGGTGACAAACTAAACCAGCTTAGACCAGCAAAACAGACCAGACTGGGGGACCAAACCATCATAGACTTGAGTCTAAAGTAGTTTGCTGGTCTAAAATGGCGTAAGATGGTTTTGGATGGACTCTCAGGCTTGGTATAAGCAAAATGTTCCAAACTACATGAACAAACTACCTCCGACTAGCCACCTGGTCTGGTCTGTTTTGCTAGTTTTAGACTTGTGTTAAGCCTGGGAGAACATCTAAGCCATCATAGACCATCTTAGACCATCAAACCGCCTTAGACTGTCTAATCTAATGTAATTTGCTCTCGCAGTTTTGTTTGTTTAGCTGGTCTTCGAGGGGTTTGGGACTTGTATGGGAGAATATCTTAGACTAGCTTAGACCACCTGATACAGGTTCAAGCCGCATCACAATTTAAATTCCTCTATGAAGTGTGTGTGTGTTTGGTGTGGCTCTTCTCCGGCCTTAAAGCCCTGGGCGTCTCTTTCACACATGATCGCTGTGATCGCTGGCTGAGGAAATGTGTGTGTCTCGCCCGCCTCTCCAGTGCAACCGCTCAATAATCCTTTTCATTTCTCTCTCTCTCTCTCTCTCTCTCTCTCTCTCTCTCTCTCTCTCTCTCTCTCTCTCTCTCTCTCTCTCTCTCTCTCTCTCTGCTCTACCTACAGTCCCTCATGTTCAAAGAAGCATATTAATCTCAGCAATACATTTTAATGCTCACCCCTGGTGTGTGTGTGTGTGCCGCTTTATCATCAAAGTGCTCGGCCGGACGGGAGGGTTTCACGGGTAGATCATGATATCGCTGGACTTTCATCATTCCGGCTCGATTCTCCGCATCCATACGGACCAGAATATGAGTGGCTTTATGCTCCTGTAGAGAGTCATCATTTACCCTGATATCTTTGTTAAAGATGGAAGTTTATGAATAATACAGAAGATCCTCTGTTTGCAGAGAAATGAGGGAGTATCCATGTCAGCCGACTGACCAGGAATAGATTTTAGCATTTGCTCAGGTCTCTCTCGCTCATTTGGGATGCGGTGTGTGTGTGTGTGTGTGTGACCGTGCGTGGAAACGTCGAGCTCAGAGTGTGTCAGATAATCAAACCCCGTTCGCCGGCCTCTCTTCGCTCCTGAGATCACGGGCCGATCGATGGGATCAGTTCCTCTCCCATCCCTGAACTCATGCCATCCTCAAACGGCTCGACTGAGCCCGGAGGAACTCGGGTCTGAAAGCCTCCATTAAATCAAAATTGACAATTCTTGTTTTTAATGGAATATTGCAGTGTTTTTCATAAATTATTTATCAGTGCACATCATTATTGTGTTAAATTCATGTTCCTGGTAATAGGCTGAAAAGCTAAATTCCAGTTTCTTTATTAAATATTAGCAACATTCGAATTCAAATTCTAAAGGCAATGCTTAAAGGGATAGTTCACTTTGAAAATAAATTTTGGTATGTTTTAGCTTACCTCAAGGGCATCCAAGATGTAGGTGTCTTTGTTTCCGCAGTAGTTTCAATTTTGATATTTTTAGGTCAAACCGTTCTTGTCTGTCAGTCATATAATGCAGGTCGATGGTCATTGTCTCAAAACACAAGCACAAAGTCCAAATTAAAACAATTCCCCATCGTCCAAATGAAACAATTCCCCATCATAAGTACACATTGATGGCCTAAGACACGAAACGAGCGGTTTGTGTGAGAAAACGAACAGTATTTATATCGTTGTTATCTCTTGAAAACAGCACACGTCCAAATGATCTGACGGGGCGGGTATAGATATATACATAGATGTCGCCTTGCCTACTGCAGTTCATTGGAACGAAACCGTAGCCAAGGCGACATCTATGTATATATCTATACCCGCCCCGTCAGATCATTTGGACGTGTGCTGTTTTCAAGAGATAACAACGATATAAATACTGTTCGTTTTCTCACACAAACCGCTCGTTTCGTGTCTTAGGCCATCAATGTGTACTTATGATGGGGAATTGTTTCATTTGGACGATGGGGAATTGTTTTAATTTGGACTTTGTGCTTGTGTTTTGAGACAATGACCATCGACCTGCATTATATGACTGACAGACAAGAACGGTTTGACCTAAAAATATCAAAATTGAAACTACTGCGGAAACAAAGACACCTACATCTTGGATGCCCTTGAGGTAAGCTAAAACATATCAAAAATTAATTTCAAAGTGAACTATCCCTTTAAAGGGATAGTTCACCCAAATATGAAAATTAGCCCATGATTTACTAACCCTCAAGTCATCCTAGGTGTATATGACATTCTTCTTTCAGACGAATACAATCAGAGTTATATTAAAAAATGTCCTGGCTCTTCCAAGCTTTATAATGGCAGTGAATGGGTGTGTGTCTTTGGAAGTCAATAAAAGTGCATCTGTCCATCATAAGATTGTATTCGTCTGAAGGAAGAATGTCATATACACCGAGGATGACTTCAGGGTGAGTAAATCATGGGCTAATTTAATTTTTTGGGTGAACTATCGCTTTAATGTTAGAGGAAAAAAGTGCTGTATAGTCTCCTATGCCCACAAGAGGGCGCAAGCGAGCGCAATAAGCGAATATAAACGAATATAAACCAAATCAAGCATTGCATCTTTAAAGTGCATAAACTTTTGAAACAATTGTTCTTAAATCAAATATAATTTCTTTAATGTTCATGCATGGAAAATTAGGTTACAATAGTGCATAAACTGAGTAAGTGCATCAGTAACCTGAGTAAACACTCTTCCACACACAGCGTAATGAACTATATGAACACACACAATAACAAACTGGCATTCAGAAGCACTCACTTCTACTCACTGCATCAAAAACCCCAGACGCTCATCTTGATGTGAGCGAGTGCTGAGCGCTTCTGTTGACAGTGTTACAGCTGATGAAAGCCTTTTCCCGCCATTTTACTCAAATGAACAACGCATCCGCATCGCGCTGTACTGGATGAGCTAACAAGAACAAACCGCGTCAGGTGGTTTATACACCAAATATTCTAATGCACTGTTTTTGCATTTGAATGTGCAGTTGTTGTTTTTTACAAATTTGACGCATATTCAAAATATACATTTTTATTTGAAGGCTTACCTGGTGATCTTGACTCAGAATATCTTCCTCTCGCAGCATCTCTTCTCTGATGATGTGGGCGGGGCAACCTGTCACTCACATGAGATCAGCCAATAGCAAACCACAACCATCCAATCAATTCCCCACGCACAAAATCAAGCCCCGCCCACATTTGTTCTTGTTCCAGAAGCGTTTCACTCGGATATACGGAACAATAGGGAAGAGAAGATGAGCGCAACTTTAAATGGGAACTTAATTTAAAGTTCTCATTTAATTCCTAGTTTCAAAGGAATTGTTCAGCCAAAACAAAAAGAAAATTGTGATTTATTCACTTTCACATTGTTCCAGTCCTGCACTCAGCTTCCTTCTTTTACAAAAGGAGGGGGTTTTTTTTGTCATTTTTAAACCTTATAAATCATAATCAGTGCTAATTATATGGGAAATAAGCAGATTCTGCTAAACATCTGCTTTTGTGAGGAAAGTCGTACAGGTTTGAGTTTGGGACGCAACGTGAGACGGAAATATTCCCAAGTGTGCGATGAGAAGCGACTATAAACCATAAAAGAGAAGGTTTTCAGCCCAAATAAAAGCTTGATATGTTTTAAAATGATTATTAGTAAATATTAGTATTCGTGAACCACAGTATTAGTGAACCGCGGGTCGGAGCGTCGGGTCTGGAGGGCAGCGTCACATTAGTGAGATTAATCTGGAGTATCACTGAGATTAAACTCAACCAGGGGCCGTGCAGCTGATCATGACTTTAATTACTGTTACCTTTAACAGTGGAGACACACACACACACACACACACATACACTTTCTTGTACATCTATCTTTATGAGGACATTCATTGACAATGCAATCTCTAGCCGCTTACCCTAACCTTACCCATCACAACTAAGTGCCTAACCCGACCCCTGACCCTAAACCGACCCTTAACCTCATTATAACCTTATCCCTAAAACCAAGTCTTGACCCTCAAACAGGCCTTTAAAGGCTCTCAGAAACTGAGGACCGGCCAACATGTCCTCACTTTACTCTCTTTGTCCTCACTCCAATGGTCTAAAACTCAAACTGGTCCTCACAAAGATAGTTGTACAAGTACACACACACACACACACACACACACACACAGTGTCCAGCTTCTCTCACACACAGGCGACACACACACACACACACACACACACACACACACACACACACAGTGTCCAGCTTCTCTCACACACAGGCGACACACACACACACACAGTGTCCAGCTTCTCTCACACACAGGCGACACACACACACACACACACACACACACACACAGTGTCCAGCTTCACTCACACACAGGCGACACACACACACACACACAGTGTCCAGCTTCTCTCACACACAGGCGACACACACACACACACACACACACACACACACACACACACACAGTGTCCAGCTTCACTCACACACAGTGTTTAATCACAGAAGGGCCTCAGACTGGAGAGCTGCTGGGTCCTGTACTTCTCATCTGAATTAAAGCTTGTTCTCTTTAACCACATCAGGTTATTACTGCTCGCTCATAAACCAATATACATAATTGAGTCGACAGACACTCAGTGCTGCTGAATACTTCCTTTATATCACCAGCACTGCACACTGCACACTACACACTGCACACTACACACTACACACTGCACACTACACACCACACACTGCACACTGCTGACGCCTACTGAGGGCTTATGCTGGAGTTTTGCTGTTTATAAAATAGGTCACTGTAAAAAAAAAAGGTTAAGATTATTGGAGAAAACATATTTTGCATTTAATTTCACATTTAATTCAATGCGTCACCTGCCGTTTCTTTGTAATTAGTTGTGACATTTGCCAGCAATTTCAGAGTAAAATGTACACTTTATTTTCAAGTGTATTAAAGATAAACACGAGGTGGTTTACTTCGAAAGCAACACTGCTGTAGACTTTATCTGACATTTATTGAAAATAAATCTGTTTTTCTCACTATTTCTTTTACTTATTTTTCAGAGTGAAAAAATCTACCAGTGCACTCGTATTACAATACATTCTTATAAAATAAAAAAAAGTGGTGTTGCTTTTCAGATCAATTTATTGTTTAGAGGATTATTTTTAGGTATTTAATCAAAATAAAAAAAGAATAATCAAAAACTATTTTTTTCAGTGCAGCTCCGGGCAGTTTGATCTCAATGAATCAATAAGATGATAAAAGCATGCAGAAGATGCACACACAGGGAGAGCACAAGTACTATTTTTATGAATGCATGAGTTGAGTGAATGCCTGTGTGTAAGAGCGCCCTCTTGTGGTGGATCAGTGTCACAGTGTGTTTCACATTCATCCCGTGTTCAGTCTCTCGTCTCGGAGCGTTCAATACGAGCACAAAGCAGTGAATCAGGAACATGCGCAGGTTTAATTGTTCAGACAGGAGTTTTCCTGCGCCTGCGCTCGTATCGATGCAGGGATCGATGTCCGCGTCTGCAGAGACGTGCCTGTCGCCTGTCGGACACCTTTATATTGCACACGTTTCCACACTTGTCACTGCTTTGACAGGAAATTGCATTTTTCACAATTATCAGGGGGACAAAAGGACTGTTTCTATGGAAATGAGGGCAAAGTATTGCTTCTAATGATGGCTTGTCAAAGTTTCCATTCCACACAATCATTGGGACTTTTTCCCCGAGACGGGAAGAGCCGAGGGTGGAATAGACGTGAGGAGTGACGGCACACGTGAGCGGGGGAACATGTCTGATTTCTAGACGTGATCCATGATGAAGTGCGGAAACACAGTCAGGCCAGATCGATCTGAAGCATATCCTCATACTCTTCATTCACTTTACACACACACGCACACGTGCACACACACACACGTGTGTTCTTGTGTGTGTGTGTATCTGTCTTTCTCATAACACAACTTTTTCCCCTTTGCATTCATCGCTCTTACAGTAAATTTAACATTATTTCACAAGCATTTGTATATTTATGTGTCTATTAGGTGTGTGACAAACCTTGCATTACGATACATCATGGGTACAGCTTTATTAACCAATCAGCTTCAAGAACTGTCGATTCATTGTTTGTGTGTGTATATATATATATGTGTGTGTGTGTGTATACAGTGCATATACGTGTGTGTGTGTGTGTGTGTGTGTGTGTTTTTATATATATATATATATATATATATATATATATATATATATAATCTCGGCCAAATATTGTTCTATCCTAACAACACATACATCAATGGAAAGCTTTCATTTGATGTATTAATCTAAATTTAAAAAAATTGACCCATGTGACTGGTTTTGAAGTTGATTGGATGATATACACTCAGTTGATCACATGACCCAGTCCTAGTGTCCATTATAGCATGATGTGAGATATAAAAGTTCTTGTTAAATGTTTGTTTGCTGTTTCCCATCAGCACGTGTGTGTGTGTGTGTGTGTACCGGCTACATGAGTGTGAGATGTTTCGTCAGCACATTATCAATACATCACCGGTTCCTCTCGCTCACTGGACACTAATGAAGTCTTGAGTTATTAATATCTGAGCGATCAGTGAGGATATTAGACCCTAGATAGAATCTCCCTCCTAATTTAACACAGCTTTAATAAAATGTGTGTGTGTGTGTGTGTGTCCAGCGGCCCCCAGCACAGATGATGTGGCTCTTTACGTGGGAATCGTCATCGCAGTCATCATGTGTCTGGTGATCTCCGTCATCGTGGCGCTGTTCGTGTACCGGAAGAACCACCGGGACTTCGACTCGGACATCATGGATTCATCGGCACTCAACGGAGGATTCCAGCCGGTCAACATCAAGACGGCTCGCACAGGTACGGGACCACATTTCCCCAGATTTCCAGGCCTTAAACAGTCATAGTGAATATATTGTCAATTTCATTGGCTAGAAATGACTCTTTATGAGTGTAGAAGAGCATGAATGAGTCACAGTTAGATGTGATGGTGAACTGGTCAATTTATTTTTATTTCTACCGTTCAAGAAAATGAATACTTTTATTCAACAAGGATCTTAAACTGATCAAAAGTGATAGTAAAGACATTTATAATGTTACAAAAGCTTCCATTTCAAATAAATGCTGTTCTTTTGAACTTTCTATTCATCAAAGAATCCTGAAAAATAAAGTGCATCACAGTTTCCACACAAATATGAATCATTTTCAACACTGATAATAATCATAAATGTTTCTTGATCATCAAATCATCATATTAGAGTGATTTGATCACAGGAATAAATGACACTTTACTATATATTCACATAGAAAACAGATGATTTACATTGTAATAATATTTCACTGTTTTCAGTGTATTTTTGATCACATTAGTGAGCAGAAGAGAGTTTTGAATGGTAGTGTAAATACCAGTAGAAATGATCAGTCACTTTATCATTGCAGTGACACACAAATGTCATAAGTGACACAACCGGATGCTGGATATGTGATTTTTTTTAATAACTACTATTCCGCCCAACATGTGCACACCGATTATATCAATATTTTATTGTGGTTTTATTGGGTCTATATATTTCTGATATGTGTGAGATGAACTGAAGCTACTCGTTTGACTAGTTTCATATTTCCTGAAAATACGGGCCGTCGCAGTCCAGCCTCTGTCGTCACTGAACTTATGACATTTCTCTTTATGTGTCAATGTCACTGTAATGATAAAGGAAGTGACAGATCATTTTGCCGGTGATGAATGCGAGCGCAGATGGAGAATTGATGTGTGTCAGAGTCTCGCTGACGTGAAGAGAACGAAGGAGATGCTCATAACTCGAAGACGTTTGAGTTTCCTGCTATTAGGATGCTTGTCAGCTTGATGTGAAGGCAATCTGCAAGTTATCATGACGGGGTAATTAGTTTCGTCTGTCTGGCACACTGAGTGTTAATTACCCATCAGCCTGAGTTACGCGGGCGGAAGGTGTTGTGGTAAACACAGGGGAAAGAGCCGGAATCGGGAAACAGGTTTGAGAATCTCGAAACACATCAGCGTTTGCACTTTACACATCAGGAGGCCACAGCGATCATCAATTATGAAAACACAATAATTACTGATTTTTGCCCATTGAACATCTTTGAGCTAAAATATTTACTTGTTCTCGCTGAGGTTTTAAGTGAATATTTCAATAATTTGATGACACTTTCACATGTTCCTGTTTTTTGTTTTGTTTTATGTTGATTAATGGTCACATGACATGCAGGTAAACAAATGTTTTTTTATTTGGATATTTTATTTATTTATTTATATTTTAAAATCATTTATTTCATTTAAAAATTTTGTTATATATATATATATATATATATATAAATGGGAAACCTGAATTTAAAGTTGTATGACTTTTTTATTTTCCAGGTTTGATATAGTAACATAACATAAACTGAAAACATAAAATAAAATAAACAAATAAAATAAAAATTTTTTTTATATATATATATTCAAAATAATATTACAATTTTATATATAGTATACATCGAAGAATCCTGAAAAATACAATGCCCTCTAAGTTTTATATATATATATATATATATATATATATATATATATATATATATATATATATAAATTCATCTAGTTGCCAAGGCAACATTTCTCATTTTCATTTACTTGATGTACTAAATCTAAATACATTTTTTATAAAATCTATATAGACATATTTATTTAAAAATATCACAATAAAATACAATAAATAAAATAATAAAACCAACTAAATTACTCAAAATTTAACTAAAATGAAAATGAAAACAGAAAATATAAAAATAAAAACATTCAAAATATTAATACAAAAATGGGTTACAAAAGATTGTCCATCTAATGAAAGTCATAGGGGACCAATGTTCTCTACAACCCAAATGCTCATCAGAATATCTTCTTTTGTATGAAATTAAAGTGAGTATGTTTAGAGTGATATGGCGTTTTAATTGGCTAGAACTGAATGTGAAAGCCCAGATTCCCCCTTAAGTGAACTCAACAGGTGATGTGTGTGATCGTGTGTTTGGTGACCTCTCCTCGACCTGCAGGTCTCAGCGGTAGACAGTCACGGATGCAGAGAATCGTTAGCGGTGTCAGGTTACGAGTCGCGTGCTGTGCGTTCGGGCCCGATCTCATGAATATTCATGCGTGTACCTGTGAAGGATCGGTGTCGATCCCGATGCCCTCTGAGTCTGGATGAAGACCGTAACGAGGAAAAGACTAATGATGCCTCTGAATATACGCCGCTCTTCAGGGAGAAGCGCTTCATCATAGCGCAAATAATAGGGACTCGATTCTCCTCAGATGCATTAATAATGCTTTACCAGCATGTGCTAAACAGGTTTGCACTAAGCGTTTTAGACCAATGAGAGAGTGCGTGTGTGTGTGTGTGTGTGTGTGTGTGTGTGTGTGTGTGTGTGTGTGTGTGTGTGTGTGTGTGTGTGTGTGTGTGTGTGTGTGTGTGTGTGCTCATGTTTTTCTATCCCGGTGGGGACTTCCAACCTGAGTGCACAAAGACTCATGGGGACTCGTGTCACAGTGGGACCTAAATTGAGGTCCTCATGGGTAAACAAGCTTATAAATCATACAAAATGAGTTTTTTTTGGAAATGTAAAAATGCAGAAAGTTTTTTGTGACGGGTAGGTTTAGTGTGTGTGTGTGTGTGTGTGTGTGTGTGTGTGTGTGTGTGTGTGTGTGTGTGTGTGTGTGTGATGAGTAGGTTTAGTGTGTGTGTGTGTGTGATGGGTAGGTTTAGGGGTAGGGTTAGTGTAAGGAGATAGAATATACAGTTTGTACAGTATAAAACGTTAAGTCTATGGAGAGTCCCCACAAATATAGTGAACCAGACGTGTGTGTGTGTGCGCGAGAGAGAGCAAACATGTAAACCCAACTAAAAAATGTCTCATCACACCAGTGTTATTGTAGTATAATTTATATACTACTATATTTTTTATAAATATGTCGAAGTACCTTTTATTAGTTTTTATATTTATACACTTTAGTTCACAAGTTTGGGGTCAGTAAGATTCGTTTTGAAAAAAATTAATTCCTTTATTCATCAAGGACAGATTAAACTATAGCGACAGTAAAATATTCTATTTCAAATAAATGCTGTTCTTTTGAACTTTCTATTCATCAAAGAATCCTGAAAAATACAATATCACTGATTCCACACAAATATGAAACTTTAATGTTTTCAACCGATAATAATCAGAAATGTTTCTTGAGCATCAAATCAGGAATATTTTCAGTTCAGTTTTTTTTATATATTAATATATTTTAGATTTTTTTTTTTTTTTTTTTCAGTTTTAGGTTTAGTTCAGTTTTTATTTATTTCCAATCAGTAATTTTACTGCTTATTTTACTACTTTACTTCAACTGATTTCATATTGTTTTTATTTCAGCTTTATTCTGATTAACACTTTTTTTTTTATATATATATATATATATATATACAGTAGTCAACATTTGAAGTGGATCAAAACTTTTCATCAAAGTTGAACATGAATTTTGAACAATAACCGTTCTTGTCTTAGGACAACTTTGATGCACATTTTTGATCCATACAGTGCTAGCCTCGAGTACCTTATTGCTTTTATAAAACGGTTACCACACAACACAAATATTATAGCCGAAAAATATGTATCTATGCAATTTTTATGAAGTAAAGCCTTCCTTCCGCTGGAAGAAATAGTCCCTGGCCGTAAACAGCAACAGAAGTTACACACATTATTTCTCCATTAGATGGCGGCAAAGACAGTCAGTAGAGAAGACTTTTATATTGAAAGGTCTGAAACTTGTGAACACAGAGAAGTGACTGACAGATGACTATAGGCTCGGGGAAAACCCCTTAACTGTTAAAAGGACAAGATATTGCAGCGGACATTCAAACTGATTTCTTTATTATGAATATAGGACTGAGCTGAAGGAAAATGCTGTATCTACTGTAAATGCAGGAACTCTCGCTTACTCGATCTCTCAATACTCCACTCTAGCTATAATGAACAATATCAATGAGAACATGTGTTTACGTTGCTAAGAGTGGTTGCTATGGGTGTGTGTAGTGATACAGGGAACCGTTGGGTGAAGCGGTCATAGCCGTGTTTTATCGTTAATATCAGAGTTGGAACTAACCGTTTTATATAAAAAAAAAAAAATATATCTATATATATATATATATATATATATATATATATATATATATATATATATATATATATATATATATACACTACTGGTCAAAAGTTTTAGATCTGTAAGATTTTTTATGTTTTTAAAAAGTCTCTTTTGCTCGCCAAGGCTGCATTTATTTCATAATAAAAAAAAAAAACTGTATTATTGTGAAATATTATTACAATTTAAAATGACTGTTTTCTATTTTAATATATTTTAATTTATTCCTGTAATCAAAGCTGAATTTTCAGCATCATTACTCCAGTCTTCAGTGTCACATGATCCTTCACAAATCACTCTAATATGAGGATTTGATGATCAAAAAACATTCATTATTATTTTCAATGTTGAAAACTGTTTTGTACAATTTATTTATTTATTTTTTAATTCTTTGACGAATAGAAAGTTCAAAAGAACAGCATTTATTTAAAATAGAATATTTTCTAACATTATAAATGTCTTTACTGTAACTTTTGATCAGTTTAATTCATCCTTGATGAATAAAAGTATTGATTTATTTTATTTATTCCCCCCAAAAATAAAATAAAAATTCTTATTGACCCCAAACTTTTGACCGGTAGTGTTTAATGTTACAAAAGCTTTAGATTTCAGATAAATGCTGTTCTTTTCAACTTTCTATTCATCATAGCATCATGAAATAAAAATGTAAATAACTGTTTTCAACACTGATAATAATCATAAATGTCTCTTGAGCATCAAATCATCATATTAGAATGATTTCTGAAGGATCATGTGACTCTTTATTATTATATTTAACGTCAATATATTTATTTTATTTTCCTAATTTTCTTAATGTACTTGAACATTATATTATCAGATTTTGATTTAATTTATTTAATTTGTCATTTTAAATATGAAATATTGTACGTATATTATAACCAGTGCTGTATTTGATCTGTGTGTGTGTAGCTGATCTGCTGGCGGCTCCTCCTGACCTGACGTCAGCGGCGGCCCTGTACCGAGGACCGGTTTACGCGCTCCACGACGTGGCCGACAAAATCCCCATGACCAACTCGCCTCTGCTGGACCCGCTGCCCAACCTGAAGATCAAGGTGTACAACTCGTCCGGTCTGGTGACGCCGCAGGAGGACCTGTCCGACGTCTCGTCCACAGTCTCTCCCAAGCTCCCGCACGCGCTGATGGAGGCCGACACCATGAGCCGGCGCACACACACACTCGTGCGCTCCTGGGACCCGTCCTGCACCGCGTTCGGCTCCTTCAACGCTCTCGGAGGGCATCTGATCGTGCCCAACTCAGGTCAGTGCAGTGTCCGGCACCAGACACTAGCGTACACTTCACAACCGCATCGAGCAGCACATATTGTTTTGTCCGTGAATGCTGTTTTACGTGAACGAGTGAAGCACAAAGCTTCGATTACAAAAGAAATAATAAGTTATAAATGAAATGTTACATTGAAGGCATGGAAACATTGGATTCGTGTGCCGACTGAGAGAGATACGTCACGTGAGCCCATAAATCTGAGCTTTGTCGGCTTTGTATTATGTTTTGCGATCTGGTCACCCGATTATCAGCGTATAATCAGAGAAATAAACATCTTGTTTCTCTTCCCAAATCTTCACTCTCGTCTCGCCCATTTTCCCAGTGGATTATAAACGTTTCTTCCTTTGGTTCGCTTTTAATTCGTCCTACAGTGTTTCTTCTACTTTACCGCAGTAAAAATGCGAATATAAAAGGCCTTTTTGCTCGCTCTTCAAATTCTATGTAACACAGTTTGTGCTTGTTATTATGGTAATGCAAGTTTATTTGTATAGCGCATTTCACGTTATTTTTCACTTTAGTTTGTCTTTCTCTGGCAGCAGAAAATCAAGCGTCGCCTAAATGTCTGGACACTGTTCGCTCTTCAGACCTTTTACAACAAGTGTCAGTAGCTTTGAACATCAGGAGAAAACATGAAGATATTAGAACTGTGTCTGTCCTGCTCGTGTCCTCATGCTATATGACACATCTTTGTCAGGAAATATAAAACGAATATATTTTTTAGGTTATCAATATTTACTGATATTTATTTCAGTGTTTAACAGGCTGTAGTGTAGTGTTGCACTGACGGAAGTGCTCAAATAACTCAATAAAAAAAACAGTTCAATAACTGTTACAAAATGGAGGTTAAAGTCTTGTTTTTTTGTTTTTTTTATCCCCCCATCACCATGTGTCACCGCCGGCCACGTCACAGCCCTACCAGCCGCCCGTGCACATCTTGAGGCCATCGTGCGCTCGGCACATGTGTTTCAGCGCTAATCGTGTTTGCTCATGCCAGGCTCTGATTGAAGCTTCTGGGTTGTATAAGGAACAGGCCAGTGTGTGTGTGTGTGTGTGTTGGAGAGAAATCACAGCCTGACCCATAAACACACATTACAGGACGCTCGAGTAGTCAAACCAAACCAAACAGTCCTGCTCTTACTGTGATCCATTTATCAGACAACGTATTTCACTGAGAAAAAAGGAAATGTTTGTCTTCACAATCTTTAATCAAAATATTGTAAGTCTGAAACGATCATCAATCTCCTCGTCCTCCAAACGTTTGTCAGCGAGTCTCACAAACCTGTCAAGAACGAGTCCGGCTCATATTAAACTCCACTGGCGAAAGAAAGAAAGAAGAAAGAAAGTGAAGAGTTCAGATGCAAAAGCCTCTAAGTGCCATTAATAGGTAATTTTCATTGCCATTTAAGTGAAATTACTGAACTTAAATATACGAGCTTGATAAAAATGATCATTCTAGAAGAAATCTTCAGACGGCACTTACAGGCTTTTACATCTGAACTCTTCAAGTATATTTAGCTTAAAGTAAATCTTGTTTTTAGATTTTTCATGACAATTGAACATTGTTTCTTGGTACTGTAATGCAAAGAAAATAATGATACTGTATATTGTAATGTACTAAAACATTATATTTATTTACATTTCTAGAAACAATGAAGTTCCATTTATTAACATTAGTTATTTAACTTACAGTGAATAATATTTCTAAAACATTTATTAATCTTAGTTAATGTTAACTCAACTTATAATGATGCATTAGTAAAAACCAAAAGTTATGTTTTTTAAAATATACATTTGTATTTTAAACATTTGTACCTTTTGTAAAATAACTAACGCCATCAGAGATTAATATATACTGTAATATATGTAATGTGCATTAACTAAAGTTAACGAATGAAACCTTGTTCTAAATATACTTAACTTTTAATATGCAATATTATAAAAAAATATTGAATGTAAACGTGGTGAAAAGGTCATATGGTAATGAGCTCATGTGTGATTTTACAACCGTGTTCATTACTGTGTTTTGCACTGGAGAAGATCAACATCAACCTCTCGTTTCAAACCACCATAGGAGCCTTTTAAGAAAAACGACATTCATATTGTCTCAATACTTTGATATTGAGTCGTTAAATAATTTTATGATCACTTATATTCCCCAGAGTCTCAGTGCCGGCTCCTGATGTCAGTGAGGTGTGTGTGAATGATGGCAGCATGCACTCAGCTTTAGAGTCAGTAGATGTGTGTGTCTCTGAACGCTCCTCATGGTCCCGTGAGTTTTACAGCTCCTGTGAGAATCATGAATTACTGTTCAAAGTGCCTTAGCGTGTCCGGTGAGATATAAAGGGATTAGGACACTGAGAGAGGGTGATCATTCTCACTCCTGACACCCATCCTCGACTCACTCGTTCATAACAGAGCCAGCGTTACAGTAGCGCATGAACACCGTCTCCTGAGGACAGACTGAGGCTGCGTTTACATGCACAACTTCTGTTTCAATCCGACTGAAGACGTTCCGATTGATGAATCCGGACGTAGTGTTTACATGAACACTAAACATGTGAGGCAGTGTTAATTTCGTTAACGAAAACTATGACGAAAAATGTTCGTTGACGACCTTTTTTCCCCTGACTAAGACAAGACGATGAGAGACGACACCCACGTCATTAAACGATAACTGTGACTATATAAACAGATGCAATATCGTTGACGAAAAAAGACGAGACTGAAATGTGTTTAAACATTTTTTTAAACTTAACCAGAACCACCTGTGTCAAATAAAGGAGACGACAACACATTGACTGTTCTTTACGTGCGATCATGCTCACGGTTGCCAGATTTTAATAATTAAACCCCCAGTCAGGGCTTTTCTGTTCAAAGAACACGTTTTCTACCCGGCCTTTTCAATAGTATCTGGCAACCATGCGCGCGCGCGCTCTCTCTACACTGCTGAAGAAGCGCGGATGATCTGAAAACACAGACGAGTAAGCTGGAGTTTAGCGATCTTCATTTGAGATTTTCTACTTAAATTAAAGTGTCGTTCAGTCGGTCTGTGTTCTGCCACCAGCCGTTTGCGCTATCTGTGCTACAAAATCTGCGATCAAAATATAGGCTGATATCCAGCAGTGTTTTTAATGTTGATCATATTATACGAGCAAGAAGGCAATGTTTCCTGAAAATCCACACGATTTCAAATGTGACATTGATTTTATACAACAGTTCAACAAACAGAAAGGTAACATTAAATGTACTACATTTAAAACAGTATTGTCAATAGGCTTATTGCTCTATTTTGCAAGCCACAGCAGAACTGCAGCACACAGCGGTGATTCGTGAACGAATCTGTGGCTTTGAACGAATCGTGAGATTCAGTGACCCGTTCATAAAAATAGCAGCTTGCTTCCTTACTGAATGAATGCATGAATGACTCACTCATAAAGACAGTGACTTACTACTGGCTTTAATTTAATATTTTAAAAGTACCGGTATCACTTCGTTTTTACCATCATTGCATATTTATTGAACATTGTTTAATTAAAAAAAATATATTTAAAAAAAATATTGTCCCTTAATGGAAAAAGTGTGACTGCAGTCTAAGTGGAAGAGAGGGGGTACCAGGGGCTAGGGCACTCTAAAAACCACTGAACTAAGGAAAAGGGGTATGTAGAATTGCACAAGTGCTACTGCTAAAGAGTGCAATGTCAATACAGCCTGTTGCCTTAATTTACATTTCTCATAAGCTTAACTGAATTGGCCTAGAGATAAAAAAATTTGGACATTTTGTGTCTAAAGACTACATATAAATAGCTACCAAAATTAATGTCGGTAACTGCAGTTTGACTAAAAGTTGACAAAAATGCAATGACTTTTCGTCAACTAAAACTAGACTAAAACTATGAAAGACAAAATGACTAAAATGTGACTAAGACCAATAAGTATTTTCGTCTCAAGATGAAAACTAAGACTAAATCAAAAATGGCTGCCAAAATTAACACTGATGTGAGGTGAAGTTTTATTTGCCATTTGTACCGGTAAATCTAGTACAAGTACATTGGAATTTTTGTAGCAGAGCTCAGCATTAAAAAGTCAACATAAAAGAAGAACTTACAAAACTACACACAATAAATAGACTTTAAGAAGGTACAGTAAAGAAGAACAGTATAAACACACACAATAAAGATGATTACCTCCAGATAGGAGTATTGCACTGTCCTGAGATTATACATAATATAAATATTTAAAAAAAATACTGTGATAAAACATTCTCTGTTTAACTGAGACAGACACGGGTTGATGTGTGTTTATGTATGTCACAATCTTCAAATCGGAATATATTTTAGGCTGGATGTACATTATCCCGCTTATTATACGGCTACTTGCCACATAAGTAAATAATTAGACACGAAATATTGATCTGAGTTTAAATATTTTATTCGATCTTTAAACACAAAGCCTTGCAGAGAGAGCAGTTTCAGTGGCAAGATCAAACTAAACGGACATTTCAGAGATACGGTTTACAGTAATAACACTTATTACACAGCATTTCACCACATAAATAATTATGGAGATTTGATATTGATATTGATTTCAGATTAAACTCTTTTAAAATCGCACTGCGTTTGTATGAAACGAGAGAGTCCACGATACTGGATGGCATTATTAAATAACTGTACACAAAATATCGATTCGACTGAGTTTTAATATTTTATCAGCTCACCAAATGCAAAAGTTCCACGAAGAAAACCCGTTCCTAGCGAATGTATAGCGCTTCTGACTTCAGTGACCCGGATGAGCCTGTGTTTCTGTTCTCAGCGGCTGTTATCTGGGAATAATATATCGCTGATGGAGCGATCAACCAATCAGAATCAAGCGTTCCACAGAGCCGTGTAATAAGTTATTTATTCAACAGGAACAACAGCTCGTTAAGCACGTCATACGCCATTACGCTATTTCTACGTCATTATGCTATTTCTATGCCATTACGCTATTTCTACGTCGTTACGCTATTTCTACGTCGTTACGCTATTTCTACGTCATTGCGCTATTTCTACGTCATTACGCTATTTCTACGTCATTATGCTATTTCTATGCCATTACGCTATTTCTACGTCGTTACGCTATTTCTACGTCATTGCGCTATTTCTACGTCATTACGCTATTTCTACGTCGTTACGCTATTTCTACGTCATTACGCTATTTCTACATCATTACGCTATTTCTACGTCGTTACGCTATTTCTACGTCATTACGCTATTTCTACGTCGTTACGTCATTACGCTATTTCTACGTCATTACGCTATTTCTACGTCGTTACGCTATTTCTACGTCGTTACGCTATTTCTACGTCATTACGCTATTTCTACGTCGTTACGTCATTACGCTATTTCTACGTCATTACGCTATTTCTACGTCGTTACGCTATTTCTACGTCATTACGCTATTTCTACGTCGTTACGCTATTTCTACGTCGTTACGCTATTTCTACGTCATTACGCTATTTCTACGTCGTTACGTCATTACGCTATTTCTACGTCGTTACGCTATTTCTACGTCATTACGCTATTTCTACGTCATTACGCTATTTCTACGTCGCTACGCTATTTCTACGTCATTACGCTATTTCAGTCCTTTCAGTTTCGGTTTTCAATCCGATCAAGTGTTTACATGTTCTCTCGATCGGATTAGAAAAGGAATAAACCCCTTTCAATTCGATGGAAGTTTCATTGGGATCGAGCTCCGATTGAGCTGTCAATCCCACTACTAACGGATGATTTGGTTGCATGTAAAGAGCGAGTCTTAAGTGTACTAGATTCCTGATGCCTCGTTAACCCTCTGAGGTCGGCAAACGCGCCCCCGCGTTTTGCTGGACTTTTTTTACATTGTAGCACTTTAAACTTAAATTACTCCGTCATTTATGGTCATACAGAAAAAATAAATATAAAAAAAGAATCTGTGATATTTCTACTTTTGTATGTGTCCACTTACAATCAAATCAAAACATTGTGCTTTTGAAACATAAAGAAAATAAACAGGGTGTGCGTTCTGCCTCTCCGTCGCGGTGAACTTTTTTTTCTTGAGCACGTCTATAAACTGAAACAAAACTCAGCGAATACTTGTCACACATTTATGAGCCATATACCTTTATAAACATTTAAGTGTGTACTTTTAAATGATCGGATTCAAACTGAAAACAAATATTTTCTGTTTAAGTAATTTGTATAAAACCAACAAGATGTCCAGCTTCTCAAACGCTTCCTAATTATTTTTAATTTGGCCACGCCTACTCGCGCAAAAGATATTCACATGCAAATCTCCACATGGAACGCGAACGCGCTCGTTACCTCAAAAACAAAACACTTCATCAGTCTCTGCTTTTCGTCGAGTTTGAAAGACGTGAGTTTACATTGGCTTTACCCCAGAAGAAGAATGCGATTTCAAGACAAGAAAGATAAGGTAAGAAATTCTTACATATTAGTTTGTTATTGTTGCATAAATTTCACATTGCAGTTGAACTGTTGCTAGATATATGGTGAATATTATAATATTTAGACCCGTGTTTACTGTTACTGTGTTTGTGGATATCTGCTCAAACGTAGATATGTATATGGTAGGCCTAACCATAATTATATTTGAGCGCGATCGCGTTTGAATGTATCATATTTTTAAACGCGATCGCGTTTGAATGCATCATATTTTGGAAAAGCAAAACGCTCCAAACGGCTTCATGTTTTACTATTATCTCATTTCATATCATCATAACGAATGGAAACATTTGAAGTAACATGATAATCAATATATTTTTCTCTAGCTTAGTTGTTACTGAAATCTTTTTGAAAATGTATATAGGCTGCTATATTGTTATTATTTTATGCAGCACTGCGCATAGCCTATACCTACAAGGCACAACAAACCTGTGTTCATTATATAATATATTGTTGGAAACATTTGTGTGAGTGTGTGTGTGTATTCTGTGAATTTTAAAAAGCAATTTTAACCAGAAAAATCTCAAATGTATTCCCAAAATCGTGCAGGCCTTTCTCTTGATATCAGTATGTTCACTTTTTTCTTTTTTTCTTTTTTTTCAGGGCCCAGATGCCACTGAGTCCTGCTGACTTCAACATTCACAGTACATGTCTCTGTACATGAACATGGTAAAGTGAAAATCAAACACCTTGGAAATGAAAGGTATGTACAATGTTTTTAGGAATGGCACAAAGGTCTCTTTCTTTGGATCATTGTTATCAATAAGTGTTTTTTTTTTTGTTGTGTATCTTTGGATTATGTTGTAAATAAATCCAAACAATTTTAAAAGCCATTCTTTTTTTAATCTCCTCATTCTTTGTGCAAGGTTGGTCAGAATGATGGGCCCTGATAAGCTCCTAATAGGGCCATTAGGGCGTGTCTTTGTCTTTCTCAGGTGTAAAAAGCCTTACATACTAATGAGATGATCCGCCCCTTCGCATATTGCTTTTTCACACAAAACACGTCGTAAAAATTTTAAATCAATATATTGTCTTCTCTGAATGAGCAGTCAGGGTGATTTTCACATAGTTTTAGAGCAAATATTCTAGGCTACGTCATACAATTTTCAAAAGTCTTGTTAAGAAATAATCAGTATGGGTTTCATGACCTTATTTCAGTGAGAATTTTTTTTTGTATTTTCACAAACCACGCATAAATGTCATTATCTCAAAACTACAAACTTTTACACACATGCTGTTGATATATTATTGTAGCAGAGTTTGTGCTGAATACAGTGTAATAAGACTTTAGCCATGAAAATGTCACAAGTAACAGAAATAAGCACAAATGTCAGAGCATGTCAGAACACCTCCAGGGCCCAGAAAACAGCTCAGACCCCAGAGGGTTAACTGGATGCAGATGTGGGAGTTTATTGGTTTTCAGAAATATTGGCACACTGTTAATTTTCCCCGCATTTCCTCAGATGATTCACACAGCAGATCCCTGGATTTCAGTAGGACTGCAGTAACATTTAAAAGGTCTAAACTTTCAGATGTGGTGAAATGTAATGTTAAATAAGATCATTTTTCATTCACTCTTTTGCTCAGCAAATACGTTTACGGACCATTTTAAAAACATGAAATGTCATTCACAGCCTGTTTTATGTCCATAATGTGACGCAGTTCTGAGTGAAACTGACATTCAGCAGGAGAGAAGAGTGTCGGGCTCGATTTCATCTGTCAGGTGGTGTTTGGATCAGCCAGACTTTTGTGTGTGTGTGTGTTTGTTGTTCTATCTCTCTCTCTCTATCTATCTATCTATCTATCTATCTATCTATCTATCTATCTATCTATCTATCTATATATATATATATATATATATATATATATATATATATATATATATACTTTATATATTTTTTTTTTATTTCTTTTGATTATTTTATTAGTTATGTTTGCTGGAATTTATTTTATTTTTCTCTTTTTGGTTTTGTTTGTTTCTGACACGTTGTTATTGCACTGATCACTTATTTGAAAGAAACAATCATTTTTGAAAGCTAATGTGCACTGATTAATTGATCACAATAACAGCAGGAAATGTGAATTCAGTTCATTAAATAGAGTTGATTTTGATTTCATGTTGACGTGAACAGACTTCCAGCTCAATCCAGGCTGAAGTCTGTCATTTTCCTCAGTTTTGTCCCTCGGCTCTCGAGTGCCGCTCTGGTCTCTGCTGATGCAGTTCTCCTCTGTGTTGTTAGTGAGTGACAGTCGCTCTGAGGGAAGTTCACATGAAGGACATGTGAAATCAATGAGTCTGTGCGACTGGAGGAATTCATCAGTCGGGATATTTCCACTCTGTGCATTAGAACACACAAGCTAACACAAACATGAAAACACTTTTATGAATGTTCTTTGAACATTCAGTTTATTAAAGTCCCCCTGTGGTGAAAATCCAGCTTTTAATATTGTTTATATGTCTATGTGGTGTTTTTAATATGCTTTAAGACAAAGCATGTGTAAATTCATAAGTCGACACCATTGCTGAGTATTTCCTCCTTAAAACTGCAGTGAACCAAAGACAGTCTCAAAAACACGCTTTGAAATCGCTGGTGTTTCTGACGTCACAAACTACCTTGTAACCAATCAGATCAACGTGTGATCGTCAACCAGTGGATCTCTGAGCTGAGTGAGTGAGTGGAGGCGGGGCTCATTTGCATATTCATAGAACCGCGCATACTAAATGAGGCGAGGGTGTCGAGTTACATTCAAGATATTATAAGACTTGAAGAATTTGTTTTCAAGGAAATATGTAATTTTGGTGATCAAAGAGTTTTAAGGGATAAAATGATTGACTACAGGGAGACTTTAAATGTTTTAAAAATGTTAAAACGTTCCATTTGATAATTTTTATAATGGAAATGTTACATTTGAGTGTTCTCTGAACATTCCAAAACAAGTAGTAACATAAAAAATGTTAGACAAACATCCAACTAAACCGTTCCTTTCCATTAATGATGTATAAATAATGTTTTTGTGCTAACGTTAAGAAAACATTATTAAAGACAGGATCCCATAGATGAACAAATGTTCTATTAACATTACTGGAAGAGCGTTTGTTCATAACCCTGAGAATGTTCCCTGTTGGCTGAGACACTCGTGTGTGTGTGTGTGTGTGTGTGTGTGTGTGTGAGTGTGAGAGAGAGAGTTTGATACTGACAGGGCATTTGTGTGTGTGTGTGTGTGTGTGTGTGAGTTTGACACTGACAGGGCGTTTGGCACGGGGTGGCAGAGGTCACAGGCTGGCAGACTGATGGTTTGTGTGTGTGTGTGTGTCTCTCTGCAGGAGTGAGCTTGTTGGTGCCAGCGGGTGCCATCCCTCAGGGACGAGTCTACGAGATGTACGTGACGGTTCACAGGAAGGAGAGCATGAGGTATCGTGACAAACGCCCTTATTCTGGGGATTATCGCCCATGAAGACGCCCATCTGTACCTGACACACAACTACATGTGGCATTCTTAGTTGCTCTTTCAGTGCTCACTTATTAATTCTCAGTTATGCATTATTAAAGTATCAACTTTGTCTCAGATCACAATCTCAATTCAAACATTGACGCAATCTTATTCTCAAAGGACAATTTGTCTCTGTCTATTAAACCTTTGATAAGTACGATCACAGCGAACATTCAGATCTGGGTTCTGATCCAGAGAGAGCAGTTGTCATGTATAGATATGAAACTTTTCAACTACACTGTATCATTTTTTTCTGTTTTGCATAATTCAGATTATCACAGAAGTTCTGGGATAAAAGTTTATATTTCGGATATAATCACTGATGTCTATGGCTCAGTGATCATATCCGTACTATAAACTTTTATCATAGTACTTCTGTATACTTTTCATAAATCTGAATCAGAGCAAATCACCCTTTGAAAATAACTTGATGCTTCAAAAAACGATTGTCTCAGTTACATCATTTCACCAGTAGGTGGCGACAAGTGACTGTTAAAAACATGTATTTATCATTGAATCAAGAGATTTGTTCAAAAACGCTGATTCGTCCAGTAATCTAGCAAGTTAAGTCTTTATGAAAGACTTATGAGTGAGTCATTGAATCATTCATTCAAGAGATTCGTTCAAAAGCACTGATTCATCCATTAATGAAACTAGTGAAGTCTTTATGAGTGAGTCATTGAATCATTCATTCAATTGAAGAAAATAATAATAATAATTCAAATTAATTAAATATTTTTTTAATAGACAGCTGCCATTAACATTTTGTTAGAACCTCGTGTAAATAACATGTTATTTTGTTTAGTTGTTATTTATAGAGTTGTTAATTATACAATATATTACAGAGATCTCATGTCTAGACAATCCATGTCTATTTCTATAGCATACAATACAGATTGTTTCAAAGCAGCTTTATTATTCAGTGTCATTATTCAGCGCAAAAAGTTCAGTTAAATCTTACTGAATATTAATTGACTTTAAAAGCCTTACTGAGCGAGCCAAAGGCGACAGTGTCAAGGTACTCAATTATGTTTGTTGATGATGTTTGTTTTATGTGTGGTTTTTCTTCAGGCCGCAGGTGGACGACACACAGGAGACGGTTCTGAGTCCCGTGGTGAGCTGTGGTCCTCCTGGAGCTCTTCTGACCCGGCCCGTCATCATCACCATGCACCACTGCGTCGAGGCCGAGAGCGAGGACTGGCTCATTCAGCTGAAGAGCCAATCACAGCAGGGCCAGTGGGAGGTGAGTGGGAGGAGCCACGAAAAACATGTCAGTTTAGGACACTGAGTGGGCGGAGCCACGGAAAACATGTCAGTTTAGGACACTGAGTGGGCGGAGCCACGGAAAACATGTCAGTTTAGGACACTGAGTGGGCGGAGCCACATAAAAGTGGGCAGAGCCACGGAAAACATGTCAGTTTAGGAAGGAAGTTCAGATTGTGGCCATTGAGTGTGCAAACGTGATTGACACAATGTGAGGTCGTATTTATTTTTTAACGTGCGAAAATGTCGGACGTGAATTTCGGACTCAAAGGTCCTGGAAAATGATGGGAATTCAAAAAGTGCGAGAACCGTAAAAACACAAAATCTGACACATGGTATCATAAACTTCTTGAGCTCAAACTCTCAAGTTTTGGTGAATTTCATACGCATAAAGACAAACCAACCTATAGTGTGAATCACAACATTACAAACTTTGATTTGAAGCAAAAAAGTATTTGAAAATTGGACAAAAATACAAAGGTACAAGACTGTGAACTTAACAGCTCCAGTGAGGGAAAGAACTACAATCCCATGAAGCATTGCGAACAGCATAATTTAATTAAAAACGACAGAGAAAAATAAAACTACTCATTTAAAATGTTGATTATATCTATAGAAACTAAATATTTTAAATGTATTGCAAAATATTGATGTGTATATTCAAACAGATCGACTCAATTACGTCATTCGCAGTGCGTCATGGGAGTGGGCGGAGCTAAAGAGCTCTTTTGGCATGTTTTGCTCTCTGATTGGTGGAATTTTCTGCACAGCATCATGGGTAATGTAGTTTTTCACCAGGAATTCTGCTATTAAACACGATTATTTTAAAACTAAGCTGAAATAATGCAGGCAAACGGCTTCGAAAGAAGCAAACACCATCAATTAACAACCTCGTAGCTCACAGTAGGACTTAGTATACACATAGGTGTATAATTTAAAAACTTAAATATAATTTAATCATTAAAAATCTATTTCCCTGTGAAGAAAATTCGTTTTTACTTCTGGAACCTGACCGTTACGATCTATTATCGTTAATTCAAAATAAAATCATAAAAAAAGCATTTTCGTTACTTGAAATAAACGTTAACTTTGACATTGTGGCGCAGCAAACTGCATTGGTTTTCTATGAATAACCCTCTTTTCTCACTTGTGTCCATGGAATGAAGCAGCCAGAGGTCAAACGCGTTCCTCTGAAGCATCTGAGCTGTTTATGTGCGGTCGTGTGTGTGTGTGTGTGTGTGTGTGTGTGTGTGCGTGTGTTTACATGCGCGACCCCCCGCCGGTGTCCCGTTGGATATCAGGCGGCCCGGACACTCGCTGTAGCCAAAAAACGAGATGACTGTCAGCGAATCCACCCGTGCGGGTTCAGCTCAACACAAACCCAGAGTTAATTAGAAGATGGCGATGAAGAGCGGCCTGTTATCAGCCTGATGTCAGACGAGACGAGTTTCCCACCCACTGGCCTTGTCATGAACACGGGCGACGTGGAGAAGTTGTTTATCCGAAGCAGAACTGAACAGAACTCCTCCTCGCGGGCCTTTATTGTTCACACACAAACACAATGATGGCGAGTTAATTAGCCATACATGAGGCGACACAACCCACGCAAGAGCTGCGATACACTCACACCACCCTCAAAACACTCTTTCACACCCTCATTACGCTCACATTCACCTCACACTACTGTAACGTTACACTCAGAGGACTCTTCATCTACCGTGGACTTAGATGCGGATTCAGAGAATATAGTGGTACCGTCATGATACCCTGACGAGAAAACCTTCAGAAAAAAATGTGAAATAGTACTATAAAACAAATCATTGGATAATTTGCACTGTTTATGATATAATATATTAATTATATTATATTCAGTTTTGTTATTGTGAACTGAAACTAAAATAATAAAGTAACATGTAAATAATTGATGAAAAACTTCAAACTTGAATTTTTTTTTTTATATATAAAATAATGAAATGTTGCCTTTTAAGTTTAATTACTAAATGTACTAAAACTGAAGATAAATTAAAGCTAAATAAAATGTTAAAAAAAATAATAATAAAAATGACAAAATCACAAACATTACTAAAATGAAAAAGAAACTGAAAATATACAAATAAATGCTAATTTAAAATATGAATAAATACTATAATAGTATCCAAGTAATACTAAAATAACATCGGAAAGACCAATTATTGGCATCATTTGGCAGATATTTACCCATTTTGAGATTACTAGCTAATAACTGTATTCACTGACAGTGTTGACAAATAATGCATAATATTACCTATGAATATTATGTAAAACAAGAGTCTGTCGTTGTGTTTTATCTTGTGCATTTGTCATATATCTAAAGTTTATATGATATTTCTGATCAGTGTGACATTGAGAAAATCAGTCCGAATCATGTGACCAGGACGCGTCTCTCTCTCTCTCTCTCTCTCTCTCTCTCTCTCTCTCTCTCTCTCTCTCTCTCTCTCTCTCTCTCTCTCTCTCTCTCTCTCTCTCTCCTGATGGCTTTAAGCATCTGTCAAAGCTCGGCTCCTCCATCAGTGTGACTCTTCATCGTTCTCCCCAGAGACTCTCGCTGCTTTCGAGCTGCTTAGCAACAGTCCGTGACCTTGTCTCATCTCATCAAACATAAAGTACTGTTGGATCGCCTTCAGCCATTCATTCAGAGAAGCGAGCGATGGTGGGCGTCTGGTGAGCGCCGGCCAGAGGAAGCAGAGAGCGGAGTCCTGTTGTCTTCAGATCAGATAAACTCTTGTCAAATGTGCTGGAAAGAAAATGTATTTAATCCTGCGCTCTTTCCTCAATCTCTCGTTTTCTTTCGCCTGAAATAACGAGCGCTTCCTGTTGCCGAGAGACGCTGCGGTCCGTCAAACACTTTCTGCTGCAGTTTCATTATTCAAAAGCTTGTTCCCTGCATGCATGCATAATCTGATAGAGAGAAAGAATAGATGTTTGTTTGCCTCCCAAGCGTCTTCAATTTGGCTCTAAATTGAATGCAAATTCAATTTAAAAAGAAGAATCCTGTTTTCAACTTCCTGTCAAGGCACAGATGAATCGCGCGCAGGGGAGCCGCTCGGACCTGGTCAGCTGACACACACACACACACACACACACACACACAGACACACTGACGGAGTCAAAGCAGCGATGAAGTGATGAACGCAACAGTTGACCCAAAATCTGAAAGTGTGTGTGGGTGGATGCGTCAAGCTCCAGAAAAATGACAGAAAATACATAAAAGTATCATAACGTTAATCCATGTGACTCACACACACTCATGCATATTCAGACATGCTGTGCTGCTTCACTTATAAAATACGGTTTCATGCATAATGACTTAAATTTCAGTTCGCTTCCCTCATAAAACCTTAAATCATAAGACTTCATGATACATTTATTATATCATATCATATATTATATTCAGTTGTGTTATTGTTTGCAAAAACTAATTCGGTAATTAAAATCAAGCTGAAATTAAATAAAATCAAATATAAATATTAGATGAAGAACTTAAACTTAAATGACACTGAGAAATTTAGCCTTGGAAAAGCAAGATTATTTGACTTTGCTTCTCTCATAAAGCCATAAATCACACTATTGTATTATATTATGTTATATTAATCTCATTTGTGTTATTGTTAACTAAAACTAAACCAATAAATTGTTTATGGTAATTGAAATCAAGCTGAAATAAAATAAAACACAAATATTGGGTTACAAACTTAAAATGAAATGTGAAATGTTGCTTTGTCTTAAAACAAAATTATTTCACTGCATTATGACTTAAATTTTAGTTTGTTTCTCTCATAAAATCCTCATTTAATTATATATTATATTATATATAAAAAATAAAAAAAACGGTTAGTAAAATCAAGCTGATATAAAATAAAATATAAGTATTAAATGGAAAAGTTTTTGAGAAATGTTGTCTTGGCAACTTACTGAAATAAAATGCTATTATTTTATATGATTTCCATATGACTTAATGACTGGTGTTTTTGAATCTCGACAGCATAAACAGCGACAGCATGTTCATGTACGGCTGCACTTCTCCAGGAAGAGTTTGAGCAGCACATGTTCTCCAGAGTCTGTCCCTCAGAGTTGAATGTGGCGTGTGAATAATATCCCGTAATGGCACAGATGTGACTGTGATGGATCCTCGAGGCGCAGGCAATAACGCCACATGTGCGTCTGGACCTTTAAACAAAGAAATAACTATCGATTCCATCTGACGTGTGACAGCCATAATATCCGTGGGTTTGTGGAGATGAGGTTTCCTTCACACGCTGATGATGACTGTGGCTGATCACACGCCGATAGGAAATATTACTTTCCCGGTCGTCGTCGCACGAATGATGTGTGTGTCAAAATACATATCCATCCGAGTCATTTCCTTTTTCCACATTTCCACACTGTAAATGTGATTTCTTCACTCGCATCATGCCGACTCTTTGATTTGATGTGTTTGCCCAGAGCCGTTCATAAAATGTTCATCTTTTCTCCTTCGGAATGCAACATTTTTCCCATGTCTATTTTCCAAGAACATTTGTGGACGGTCGTTTCTGCATATATTGAGAAACTTCCATGAATTTGTGCCGTAGCTCTTCTTCTTCTTTTTGAGAGAGAGAGAGACGAACTCGTTGCTCTGATGAATCGACTGAGAGCTTGAGTAAATAAATCATTCTGGAAGGCATTAGCCCAGTTTTCCATCCTGTCTGCTAATTATCTCACTAACGCGCTCGAATCCCGCGCTCCCACAGGATACGTTAAAGAGGCTAATGGCTAGTCATAATGCCGCTGTTTAACGGCCAAGCCGACTATAAAGTATTTTAATTCCTTTTCTCTCGTCCATAATGGGATGAAATTAATGACGGTGTGAGCGTCAGGATTGGAGCTAATAGATGGAGACGCTTCCCAGCTGCAAAACCAGCGGCGTAATGAGAGACACACACACACCAGCACGAGCGTGAGGTCAGAGGTCACAGAGAGCAGGTCTGTCGCAGAGACGCTTGGTGTTGAGCTCGTAATGTGAACACACACACACACACACGTTCAATCACACATATACTCACACACACACTGAGATGCACGCACACACTCACACTCAAACATACATACACTCAAACACACACAAACGCACACTTGCACCCTCACACACTCACACACACACCCAGACTAACGCATGTATGAGCAGAATGAACTGCTGTTATAAACACTGTTTGTGGCCAGTAAGAGTTATTCAGTTTCTGAAGCTGTAAAAGCATCAGAAGAAACTCAAATCATTAAATATCACATTTTAAAAAATTATTACAAACTATTAACATAAAAAAAAAACGGTTTGGGTTTCAGGGCTGAAAAAGAATATTACAAGTAACATTGCAAACATTGTTTTGTGTTACAGAGAAATAATAAACCATAATAATGAACGTTTAAAATATGAAGCGTTCAATTCACGGTGTTCAATGTGTGTGTGTTCAGTGTGTGTGTGTGTGTTCAGTGTGTGTGTGTTCAGTGTGTGTGTGTGTGTGTGTGTTTTTCAGTGTGTGTGTGTTTTTCAGTGTGTGTGTGTTGTTCAGTGTGTGTGTGTTCAGTGTGTGTGTGTGTGTGTGTGTGTGTGTGTGTGTGTGTGTGTGTGTGTGTGTGTGTTCAGTGTGTGTGTGTGTGTGTGTTTTTCAGTGTGTGTGTGTGTGTGTGTGTGTGTTTTTCAGTGTGTGTGTGTGTTCAGTGTGTGTGTGTGTTCAGTGTGTGTGTGTGTGTGTGTTCAGTGTGTGTGTGTGTGTGTGTGTGTTCAGTGTGTGTGTGTTGTTCAGTGTGTGTGTGTTCAGTGTGTGTGTGTGTTCTGTGTGTGTGTGTGTGTGTGTGTGTGTGTCAGTGTGTGTGTTCAGCGCAACAGCAGAGAGCTTACAGTTCAGAGAAGTCAAGTTGTGATGCCGAACAGAACCACATGAGCCCCTTTCACACAGAGACTCCGGAAAATCCGCGGATAATGTGTCCCGGGATCGTTCGATTTTGGTTCATTCACACTGCCAGTGATTTTCCGTTCACACACACCCCGTAAAGACAGATGACGTCAGGATGTGATAACTCCTGTCAGATGTCAGTTCTGCTGATAACTCTTCGTCATTTCTACACGAAGACGACACACCCCTTACGGCATTGATCCTGGCTTCTGTTCACACAGGGCGCGTTCCTGGGACTGATCCCGGCAATGTTACTAGGTCCCCATCCCAGCATCAATCCCGGGGCTTGTTTGCGTTCACACAGAAGGCACTCCAGCAATTTTATACGGCAATTTCCCGGGATCAAGCGCTGTGTGAAAGGGGCTCTGGAGAAACAAAACCCTAAACTACCGCCTTGACCTGAGACTGCATAAACTACAGCACACGGATCCATTCACAATCACTAAACACATGATCCTGAGTGTGTGTGGAAACAACGTGTCTGTGCATGAAAACACTCGAGAGCGCTAGGATGTCTCTCTCCAGAAACATTCACAGAATATAACAGCTCGTGTTTTAAACACAATGCATTGAAGATTTCACTGCAAACGCATCGCGAGTCTGTTTGAATGAATTCAGTTACTGGATCATTAGACTGAAAACTTTCCTGGAGTTTAGTGGCTTAAAATGATCTGATCGCAAACTGAGAAGCGAAATCGAGTTAAATGGAAATAGAATAGAAATAGTCCCAAATCATGCACTCATATAATGCCATTGGTTGAGTGAAATGTTGTGCTTTTAATGTTGTTTATATGTCTGTGGTGTTTTTAATATGCTTTAAGACAAACCATGTGTAAATTCACAAGTGTGGAGGCGGGGCTCATTTGCATATTCATAGAACCGCGTATACTAAATGAGGCAAGGGTGTCGAGTTACATTCAAGATATTTTAAGTGTAAAAAATGTGTAAATATGTCATTTTGGTGATCAAAGATGAGTTTTAAGGGATACAGTTATTGACTACAGGGGGACTTTAATATATATTACATGTCTGCTAAATGAATAATTGTAAATGGGATACAAGTGTTTTCACATCAGACACACTGAAGATGTGCGATGTGTATTGAGTTGTGTGTGTGTGTGTGTGTGTGTGTGTGTGTGCAGGACGTGGTGGTCGTGGGCGAGGAGAACTTCACCACCCCCTGTTATATCCAGATGGACGAGGAAGCGTGTCACATGCTGACGGAGACCCTGGGCACGTACTGTCTCGTGGGCCGCTCCGTCAGCGCTAACTCATCCAAGAGACTGAAGCTGGCGATCTTCGGGCCCGTGAGCTGCACTGTGCTGGAGTACAACATCAGAGTCTACTGTCTCGACGACACACAGGACTCGCTGAAGGTCAGCAGCACACACACTTCTTTATGAGGACATTCATTGACAATGCAATCTCTAGCCGCTTACCCTAACCTTACCCATCACAACTAAGTGCCTAACCCGACCCCTGACCCTAAACCGACCCTTAACCTCATTATAACCTTATCCCTAAAACCAAGTCTTGACCCTCAAACAGGCCTTTAAAGGCTCTCAGAAAGAGAGGACTGGCCAACATGTCCTCACTTTACTCTCTCTGTCCTCACTCCAATGGTCGAAAACTCAAACTGGTCCTCACAAAGATAGCTGTACAAGTACACACACACACACACACACACACACACACACACACACTGCACTGTACTGGAGTACAGCATCAGAGTCTGTCTCGATGACACACAGAACTCACTGAAGGTGAGCAGCACACACACACACACGTCTAGTTTACTATCTTTGTGAGGACTCTCCATAGGCATAACGGTTTTTATACTGTATAAACTGTATATTCTGTGTCCTTACACTAACCCTACCCCTAAACCTACCCATCACACACACACACACACACACACTCACTAACCCGACCTCTAAACCTACCCACTACACACACACACACACACACACACACACACACACACGCACACTAACCCGACCTCTAAACCTACCCACTACACACACACGCACACTAACCCTACCCCTAAACCTACCCATCACACACACACACACTAACCCTACCTCTAAACCTACCCATCACACACACACACACACACACTAACCCGACCTCTAAACCTACCCATCACACACACACACACACACTAACCCTACCCCTAAACCTACCCATCACACACACACACACTAACCCTACCTCTAAACCTACCCATCACACACACACACACACACACACTAACCCGACCTCTAAACCTACCCATCACACACACACACTAACCCTACCCCTAAACCTACCCATCACACACACACACACACACACTAACCAGACCCTTAAACCTACCCATCACACACACACTAACCTGACCTCTAAACCTACCCATCACACACACTAACCCTACCCCTAAACCTACCCATCACACACACACACACACACACTAACCCGACCCCTGAACCTGCCCACCACACACACACTAACCAGACCCCTAAACCTACCCACCACACACACACACTAACCAGACCCCTAAACCTACCCATCACACACACACACTAACCAGACCTCTAAACCTACCCATCACACACACACACTAACCAGACCCCTAAACCTACCCATCACACACACACACTAACCAGACCTCTAAACCTACCCATCACACACACACACTAACCAGACCTCTAAACCTACCCATCACACACACACGCGCACACTAACCCGACCTCTAAACCTACCCATCATACACACACACACTAACCCGACCTCTAAACCTACCCATCATACACACACACACACTAACCCGACCTCTAAACCTGCCCATCACACACACACACACACTAACCCGACCTCTAAACCTGCCCATCACAGAAAACTTTATGAAGTTTTACATTTTCAAAAAAACTCAATTCTGTATGATTGATAAGCATGTTTCCTCGTTTTAGGCCCACAGTGACACGAGTCCCCTTTAGTGTGTGTGCATTCAGGTTTAAGTCCCCACCGCGATAGAAAAACATGTGTACACACACACACACACAAATCATCATATTAGAGTGATTTCTGAAGGATCATGTGACACTGAAGACGGAGTAATGATCCTGAAAAAACAAACAGCTGTTTTACATTCTAATAATATTTCACAATATTAATGTTTTTTTTCTACAGGTACAGTTAGATTTTCAATACAAGTTGTTAGTTAATACTCTATGAACTTTAGTTCTGTTTGTCAACTAATGCATCCAACTTTATTGTGAAGTGTTAAAAGTAGTTTAAAGTAGTTTGCTACGTTTTGTTTGTAGAAGTGCAGCGTGACGAGTTCAATCATGAGCAGCCTTTAACTTGGCAAACTGAAGTCTCGCAGTCGTGTGTGTGTGTGTGTGTGTGTGGGTGTTCGCAGCAGATGTAGTGTAGGTGTCAGCAGGCAAGCAACAACATCATCTGAATATAAACAATGATATGAATATGATTTCTCTTACCTCTCGACACATTAACCCACAGCACATTCTACTAATCGCAAACTAACTATGAAAAACTCATTTAAAAAGTGTGAGTTGATGGCAGATGAATGTGTGTTTGTTCCTGCTGAGCGCTGACTGTGTGTGTGTGTGTGTGTGTGTGTGTGTGTGTGTGTCCGTCAGGAGGTGCTTCAGATGGAGAAACAGATGGGCGGGAAGCTTCTGGACGAGCCCAAGTCTCTGAACTTCAAGGACAGCACACACAACCTGCGCCTGTCGCTGCACGACGTCCCACACACACTCTGGAAGAGCAAACTCATCGCCAAATACCAGGTACACATCACTCACAAAACTCACCAAACCAGTGGTGGACAGGTCATTTTGTGAAATATGTGTACTTTTATTTTGGAAAACTTTGACTTTTACTTCACTGCACTCAAAAGCATAATATCTACATTGCATAAAAACACACATCGTTCCTCGTTGTTTGGATCTGAAGACATCGCTGGTTCATGGAGGAGTTGATTCTTTCCAGCGAATCAGCTGAGTTGGTTCACAGATCACACTGAACGATTCATCCGCGAATCAGATTGTTTCGATTGAGTCAACGACTCACTGATCCGGTCAAAATGAGCCATGAATTTCCTTTGAGCTAGATGGCGTGAAAATGATATAAAACTAGTATGTTTGCTCTTAAAATAGTAAGGAATTTTGCCACATATTTGCACAAATTAAGTTTTTCTCCATTTTTTTAAATACTATATAGTATATTATTACATGTGTTACTTTGCACACTTGAATCATCAGTACTTTTGTATTTTTACTAAACCAGAAAATGAGAACTTTTACTGTTTAAAGGATTTGTTTAGACAACAAAATTACTACAAATTGAAGTAAAAATGTATTTAAAAAAACGAATAGAAATTACAAACACAAAATTACTAAAACTTTTAAGTAAAATAATATGAAAACTATGTGAAAAACTAGTTTTTCTGTATAATAAAAACTGTAAGTGTCTCAGTGATAGTAAATAACACTGTTATGGGGTGAGGGGGACTAAATACACGCGTTTGTAGCGTTTATAATGTTAGTTTTGTTTTTCCCCCTCAACAATGCCACTTTGAGGCACTATGTGACATGATCTTGAAACAGTGGTGTTTTTGGTCAGTGTTAACGGTTGTGTGTGTGTGTGTGTCAGGAGCTCTCCTTCCAGCAGGTGTGGAGTGGATCTCAGCGTAACCTGCACTGCAGCTTCACCCTGGAGCGCTTCAGCTCGTGCACGCTCACGCTGTCCTGCAAGCTGTGTGTGAGACAGGTGGAGGGAGAAGGACAGATCTTCCAGCTCAACACCACCCTGGCTGAGGTCAGCCTCAGAAACACACACTCTACATCTGATACACACTAAAACACACAATCTCATTTGACTGACAGGCGATATGACCAATCACAATACGCCGTTTTTGTCCAACAAAGCAGTCAGGAGCGTTAGTAGATTAACGTCAGAGGATTTGAAAAACGATGTGCTGACGTCTTTCCGCAGTTACTTTTTCTTTGACTTGTCGGACATAGCAACCGTAACTAAAGGGGGCGGGTCTTTGCGAACGGTCAATTACACTTCAGATAATTTTGGTAGTTCTTATCACACTGATGTGTGTGTTCAAGTGTTCACCTTTCCAGTAAGCTTGGTTTTAGTTAGATGCTCTAAAACAGGGTGTGATGCTGTGCCAGCGAATGAGCTTGCAGGAGAGGAGATGTGGGCGGGACCTTGATCGTAATTGTAATGATGAAATCGGCAGCAACTATTTCTGGGATATTTGGTCTTTATTCACAGTCTATGATGTAAACAGACACGGACACGCGAGTCAAGCTTATAAACATCAGAGTCAGTCATTACATCACTAAATATCACTGCAGGAAACTTCATCAAAGCATCGATTCCAAGACTCTGACAACTGTGTTATCACTGACTAAAACCTTTACATTTTAGTCATTTACTACAAATTTTGTAGTTTAGTACTAGAATTTAATAATTTAACCTTTAAATAATTTGCTTTTTAATAATTATATTTGATATCATTGTTCTGCTCTGAATAGCTTTTGAAGGATTGTTGTGGAGCAGCATTATTAGTTAACTAATGCTAAAAAAAAAATATATAGGCATATTTACAAAACCTAATAAAAAGGACAACTACACAAAGTTTTAGTAATTTTGTTGCGTGTGTTTATCATTTGTATAAAATTTTTAAATATGTCTATCTTTTTAATATTATACATATATTGCCGCTAGTTATATATGTGGAGGGAAAAAAAATATATGTATGTAGTACATTTTTAGTTCGACAAAATTCAGTTTTAAAGGCTAAATAAATATTCTTTAAAAAAAAACACCTGTTTTTCAGGACATAAGTATATAAGCTAGATTATTATATAATAATACTGTATTTTCAAATAATAACTAATAATAAATAGTAAAGTATGCATGAATACATGCAACAAACCCTAAAACTATAGGGTTATGGTTGAGATTAGGGTGTAAGTACATTAATTAATATTATCAGGTGTATAATTACACTGTAACAAAGACAAAACTAAATAAAGTGAAACCATATTTTGAACAAAGCATAAATATAAATTCTGGGTTCAACCAAACTTAAATGCTATTGATTATATGAGTATTGAATCTATATTTATGAATGCAAAATTGTACATTTATTAGAAATTGTATGTATGCAGTTTCTAAATACAAGATCTGAAAGCTTTTTGTCAGAGGAGGAAGTGTGTTGTGTCTGATGGTGTGTGTGTGTGTGTAGGACTCTCAGTGCATCGACACGTCTCTCCTGGATCCGGCCAGCAACATCACGACACTGGTGGGTCCGAACGCCTTCAGGATCCCACTGTCGATCCGGCAGAAGCTGTGTGGGAGTCTGGACGCTCCTCAGACCCGAGGCAACGACTGGAGGATGCTGGCGCACAAACTACACCTGGACAGGTCAGAGTCAGGCACAACTGGAAAAACATGTTATATATATATATATGACCCTGGATCACGTCACCAGTCTCGAGTCGCACGGGTATATCTGTGGGAATAGCCAACAATACACTGTATGGGTCAAAATCATCGATTTTTCTTTTATGCCAAAAATCATGAGGATATTCAGTAAAGATCATGTTCCATGAAGATATTTTGTAAATTTCCTACCATAAATATATAAAACATGTATTTGTGTGAGTGAATGCAGCACAATCGCCAACATAAATGCACAACTTTAAAGGGGATTTTCTCAATGTTGTGATTTTTCTGCTCCCTCAGATTCCAGATTTACAATAGTTGTATCTCAGCCAAATATTGTCATGTCCTAACAAACCATACATCAATTTAAAAGAATAGACCCATGTGACTGGTTTTGTGGTCCGGGATCACATATATCTGCGCACAAACTACACCTGGACAGGTCAGAGTCACATGACTACTGCACTTCAACTGGAAAATATATTATATACACACACATATATTCTCATATAAGAGTATATTATTACACTGAAGTAGACTTTATAAATGTTCATTTAAAAAAGTCAAAGTTGCAAAATTGCATTTCTCCTATAAACATTTTCCTGTTATCTCTGTAAAGCTGCTTTGAAACACTAGGTGGAGCTCTAGTCACATGTTTTCCTTGTTTGGGTTTCCCTGAAGTTACACCAGGTTGTTGAAAATGAAAGATGCGCATTCATTACGTTTTACCTTGAGTTCTGTCTTTAAAGAAATCAACACATTAATGGTTCGTCTCTCCTCCACTCGTGACCCATAATTAATTGCAGTGTTATTTATTGATTATTTGCTGCTATGACTGCGATTCCATGCATCACTAATATAAATATAGATTTTCATAGTTTTTTTTTTTTTTTAACAAACAGAAATTAATATTAACAACTGAAATGAAAATAAAGTGTTTCATATTCTATTTTTGTTTTAATGATTACTTTTTTTTATTAAATAAATGACAGAATAATGTCATTATTAAAAGTTCCATCTGCCTAAATGAAATGTAAACGGTTCAAACTTTATTACACTCTGAAACTATAAATGTGCTCTAATGTTCATTAACAAACACAAATCAGTCTTCCTCCTGCTGATGACCAGTGTGTGTGTGTGTGTGTGTGTGTGTGCAGGTACCTGAACTACTTCGCCACCAAGTCGAGTCCGACCGGCGTGATCCTGGACCTGTGGGAAGCTCAACACTTTCCCGACGGGAACCTGAACCGCCTGGCCGCCGTTCTGGAGGAGATGGGCCGTCACGAGAACATCATGGCAACCGAGCACTGACATCACCGGGGCGACGGCAGACCCGCTCCAAAACACGTTCAATTCGCAAAAACAAGGTGACACCCCGAGGGAAGAGTCTGTACGATTCCTGGTACAGTTTGCTTTTCTATTCGTCGAATCAGTTTCTTAGGAAACGCGACTTCTGCTGTCCAAATACTGGACCTCGGCCCTCCCCGACACGTCACATGACCAGACCCGGGACAAGTCACACGACCGGCACACGGGAGCGGCTCGCAGGCGATTAAAACACGCGTGTTGGAAAATGCCTTTATTTATACGTTCCTTTCATATCCGTTTTGTTTTTGGTCTCATTGCGCCATCCAGTGGACAGAGCTTGTAACGACACGTCCAGCCTCCTGTGTATATACAGCAAACTGTAAAGTTTAACAGTGTTACTATGATTATTATTACTTTTCATTTTATTATTAATTGCGTTTTGTTGCATAGTGATCTCTGTATGTAATCGAAATTTAGAAGAGAAAGACAAACTAGTGACTAAACTCTTTCAACTGTGCGGTTCAGTCCTGGATGTTCAACGCCTTTCAGGAACACACACACACGTCGTCACTCATACGTTCATCATAATCACGGCGTGGGTTTCATTACGGCATGTGAATCGCTGCGACTTTACCGGATCGAGGACGTTCACTGAAGGATGCATGCGAGAGAGCTGCAGTCTACATAACTGTACAAACTAAACTAATAGCCATTGAGTGTGTTTGTGATTCCCAGCGTCCACCTTCAGTTGTCCAGATTTATAAAGCTGTCTATGCAAATTCTGCATCCTTTATCAAACTAACTATACATGCTAGCAGTCGCTTTCCATAGTTATCAATCAATCATGCGATTATTATATTTATAGTGAGGATGTTACTTATTCTTTTATGGCACGTTCATGATGTAATTTGCGAAAGCTTGCATCTCCTCTGTGAAGTTTCTGTACAAAATGTAAGAAAGAATTTTTAAACAAGTAATAAATTATATTTATATGCAACACTGAATTCAGATGCGTCTTGGTTTTTTTGTGTGTGTGTGTTTTTATGTGCCGTTTATATGAACAAGCAGCTTTACAGGAAATAAAAGGTGAAAATATGGTTAAGGGTCAGTATAAATCTTGGCTCTTGTCACACCAAGTAAAAAAAATTAAAAAAAAGTTATATATGGTTCATTGTTTGATTAGTCCAGGTCAGGTGAACTCATTAGGTGTGTTCACGCCATGTCATAAGTAGGAGATTCTGTTGTAAAAAGTGTCTCTTAAACTCATAATTACAACTTGTAAACTACAGGGATGCAAACACATGTTTGTAAGATTACAGTTAACACCTTCAAATATTATATAAATATATTATGTATTTTTATTAAACTTAGTGAGTGTATAAATCAGCAGCAAAAAGTAATTCTTGAGAAAATCTGCACAGTAATTTGATCAAATCTAAACATGTTAATAAAAACAAATTACTATTAGTACTCATAAAATTCAATCAGGCAATCATACATTTCACAATTTTATATTTATATATGAATGTCAAGAATTCAGAAGTGTGTATATTTATATAGCCTACACTACACAGAAATAACATACAATTAAATTATGCTTATTTTAAATGTATTGTGCAGGCTAGGTATACCAAATATAGGCTTTTAATAATCTTTCAGTGCACAAAATCATGATAATATGAAATGCTTCAAAACAGAGCGCACAAAAGCACGTATGCGCATCGCGGGTGCAGAATGATGTGCTCAAAGCAACAAGTGCGCATTTAAAAGTTCACATCATAATGTGAAAATATCATATTGGAGAGAGTTTTACCGTGCATGTATGCTGCTGTAACCGGACGAGACACGCGCGCTGTTTGAATACTGAATGGAGAATGATTGACAGCCACAGAGGAGGGAAAACGAGTTTCCGTAAACTTTAATTTAATGATGTAAATAGACTTCTGTCCCTCACATTAAGTTATGGAATGGCTTCAGATGACTTTGTGAAATTATAATCAGACCCAACTAGGAATTTGGGAACCGGGGTGAACGCGGGTGAATCTGACTGCAGTAGATGTGAAAGATATTAATAAAAATGATGTTATTTCAGCCAGCGCACATACCTGTATTTACATCCTGTTTTCGGTCGAAGTCCACAGTAGTCGATTGTTGAGTTCACACGCCTAGGTTTAGTACCTATGATCACGTGCGTGAACTCGACAATCGATTACTGTGGACTTCGACCGAAAACAGGAAGAAAATACAGGTATGTGCGCTGGCTGAAATAACATCATTTTTATTAATATCTTTCACATCTACTGCAGTCAGATTCACCCGTGTTCACTCGGAAGGAATCACTCACATGACCTGTGCACTTGTAATGACACATCAAGGATGTTAAGAGGCTAAAAGCAGGTTTAAAACTTGCCCCATTGAAGTCAACAGGGTGCAAATTTTAAAAAGAGGATAACACGGTGTAGGAAACACAGATTTTTGTCGTTGTTCTCTGTACTGACAGCACTCCAAATGTACAAAAAAATGAGCTCAATGTTAAAATTGACCGGAGTTCTCCTTTAAAAGCCGCATCCCAAACACTTCAACATACAAGCATATACAGTACAGTGGGCTAGTTTGAACCAGTTAAGATTCCTTACATTTTAATATTCATTTTACACTCCTATGGCCAACTTTCTTTATAAAAAAAACAAAACAAAAAACACTTTACAATAAGGTTTCATGCTGTTAGCATTAGTGTGACGTGATAAGTTTTTATGTTATCGTTATCGGCCCGTTAATATACAGTACCAGTCAAAAGTTTGGAAACACTACTATTTTTAATGCTTTTGAAAGAAGTCTCTTATGCTCAACAAGCCTGCAGTTAAAAAAAAAAAAAAAACAGTAATATTATGAAATATTATTACAATTTAAAATAATGGTTCTCTTTTTTAATATACTTTAAAATGTAATTTATTTTTGTGATGCAAAGCTGAATTTTCATCAGCAAGTACTCCAGTCTTTGGTGTCTTATGATCCTTCAGAAATCATTCTAATATGATGATTTGATACTCAGTTATTATCAATGATGGAAACAGTTGTGCTGTTTAATATATTTTTTTGGAATACTTTTTCAGGATTCATTGATGAGTAAAACGTTAACAGCATTTATTCATAAAAACAGCATTTATTCAAAATAAAAACATTTCTAACAATATAAATCGTTACCATCACCTTTTATCAATTTAACGCATTCTTGTTGAATTAAAGTACTAATTTCTTTTAAAAAAAATAGTTATTGTTCCCAAACTTTTGAACGGTAGTGTATATTGTTACAAAAGATTTCTATTCTAAATAAATACAGTTCTTTTTAACTTTTTATTCATCAAATAATCCTGAAAAAAGCATCTCAGGTTATAAAAAAATATTAAGCAGCACAACTGTTTCCAACATTGATCATAAATCAGCATATTAGAATGATTTCTGAAGGATCATAAGACACCAAAGACTAGAGGTCGACCGATTCATCGGCCGGCCGATTGATCGGCCGATTTTTTGCATTTTTAACATAATCGGCATCGGCCAATATCCAAGTGTATCAAGCCGATTATTAGGCAGGCGCATCTGTGGGCAGCCTAGTGTTGTTGTTGTGGAACACGCGTTCGACGCACGCCGCGCCTAGAGTCATTCTCCAGCAGAGTGAGCAGACCTCATCCAGTGCTTAAGGAAGGAGCTAAGTTCCTTGGAGAACACTCTTTTATATTTAATTAAAAACTTTTGATATGTTACTGCCAACTTAGAGAAAAAACATGAATAGGCGACATGACGTTCGGCTACTTTGAAATTGATAGCGTAGTTGAGGTTGCATTAGCACAGCAGAAGGGTTGTTATCATGTCACAATAAGTAAGCAAATATTTACAGACAGTGAATCTGAGACTTTTATTTGTTCTGTTTGTGTGTCTTATATTTGAAAGGGTTGTCACTCAATCCAGAGAAATAAGTAATAAAAAAAGAGACCAACTAACGTTATATCAGGGTTTCCCCAGGTTTGATCACCCCAAATTTAAGACTTTTTTAAGACCTTTTTAAGACCACTTTAATGAAAATTAAGACCTACATCGCACCCATTATGCAGTCGTAAAACACCAGATCAAATCCCAATAATGACTATTACTAACAAATGTTTTAATTAAAAATATTTATTATTAAAAAAAACTAATTCAACAAAACACTGCAAAGTGATGTTTTTGGTAAATATCAAACATTCATAACAATAAACAGATAAACTAACTTTACAAATCGTCTTAGTAAAGTTTCTCAGCATTCAAATTGCTTCAACCATTGCTTCAGAGGGGTAGACAGGTAAGAGAGATATAGATAGTAGGGGTGTAACGGTTCACAAAATTCACGGTTCGGTTCAATACGATACACTTGTGTCACGGTTTGGTACGTTTTCGATACAGCAAAAATAAATAAATGGCAGATAATTTTTTTTTTATTATTTTTTTTTTATTAAAACTAACACACTTTGACCAATGATGGAGCTATAATAGACTCTTCTTAGGAGCATAAACAAAACAGCACCTTGGAAAAAAATGAAATGTAACCTAATATTGTAGTAGTTATAAACAAAGGTCTATTTTTAGTTCAGATTAAAATTTGAGGGCAGCAATTGTATTCATAATGTCAAAATAAAACCAACGTAATGTTACTTGAAAGCATTATAGCCTACTATTCCTGCCAAACTTCCATGGTTGCAGTTAGTGTTACTACAGTAAATCCATGGTGAATGTTGCTGATCTGTGGGCGCTCGATAGTTCATTCATGGCACAATGTTTCTTCCTGGCTTCCACGCGCTGTTTGATCCGTTAATAACGGAGAAATGTGAATGTTTCTCACTAGATCTCACAGCGATGTTATTACTTCTGTGGCGAATTCAAATGATTTATTTACTGGATCTCTTATTACCGCTGCTGTGACAGTGTCGCTTGATCAAGATTGCTCGCGCTGCACTAGTCCAAACTGATAAGCGGTCCTTCAACCACACTATAACGAGTAGCCCAGTTTCGTTCCGCTTACATTACGTTTGCACATTTGATGTTGGACAATGTTGTGGTCGCGCCGGCGTCTCTTACATTATGAGCGCGCTTGCCACGCGCAACGCGCCTACATTTGAAATAATGAAATTTTGGTCGGCAGGAAAAATGGTCCAACGAACCGTTCGGTTTGAAAATGCGTACACCGAACCGAACGACACTTCCCCATGAATATCTCTCCTCTCGACTGATCGATTAGAATGTTGTTCCATTGCCGCCGGCGCGAAAACCCAAACTATTGTTTGAGACGTTCTCTGACGTTACACTAAACCCTGTTGAATTTTTTGAATAAATAGGCTAGTATAATGAAATTTAAGACCTTCATTAAAAAAATTAAGACTTGGACAACGGAATTTAAGACTTTTTAAGGCCTTAATTTAGGAACATGACATTTAAGACCTTTTTAAGACTTTTAAGACCCCGCGGCTACCCTGTATATAGTGAAGGACTGGCTTTGCTTTACTAGCGTCGTTGTCGCTAGGGTTGGGTAGCTACAGATAGACCCGGAGCTAATACGGCACTGGTGCCTTAACGACCGTTATTTACCGGACCGAATATCAACGCGCATTTCTGTGCTTCATATCAGTGCTACTGTTATGTCTGTGCTTCTCTTGGATGCTCTGAAAACGGACGTTAGAATAACAGAAACATCGCTTCGCTGCACTTGACACTAGTCAGCAGTTAACTTTAGCATTCCGTTAGCTAGCTGGATTAAACACGGTTAAAATGCTGGCCAAACAGTAGTGTAATGTGTGACTGTATTTCACTGTAGACTAGGGGTGGAACGGTACATGTATTCGTATTGAACCGAAACGGTACAGGCGTCACGGTTCGGTGTATACATTTCCACGGAGAATACACGCTATAAAAATAAAAGTCGCGTGCAAAGTAATGCGGAACTACTGTTAGATACGCGAGTTCTTTAGGGACGCCTAATCTGTAGCTCCGCTTTAGCTCCGGCTGCGATGTAAAGATTGCAATGCTGGAATATGTTGTGTGTGTGTGTGAGAGAGAGAGAGAGGCGCGGGCGCGATCGAGATCGAAAAGTCGCGTGTGTTTAAAGTCGCAAAGTGTTTACTTATATTTGTGTGCAAACGCGCGCGTGTGTGTGTGTGTGTGTGTGAGGCGCGGGCGCGATCGAACAGTGGAAACATAAAAACATACTCTGTCATTTTGTTTATCAGGACATCATTCAAACTGCAAAGTGTTTAAGTTACTGTTAATTAAAATGTTAAGGAAAACAAATATATTAATCTGAAATTAGTAGCAAATTAATTTTCAATTCATTCAGGTACAATTACCAAACATATCTCAAGTTCTTTTTGTCTTTTGTACAAGTGCAGATTGGTAAAGTGTTCAATAAATGTTTTTGTTGAGAAATTTAGTCTATCTTAAGTAATTATTTGTGTTACATTTTATCTTTCAAATAGGTTAAAAACAAGCACATAATCGGCCAAAATAAATCGGCAGCATTAATCGGCCATCGGCCGACCCGGATTTCAAAAGATCGGCATCGGCATCGGCCTGAAAAAAACCATATCGGTCGACCTCTACCAAAGACTGGAGTACTTGCTGATGAAAATTCAGCTTTGTATCACAAAAATAAATTACATTTTAAAGTATATTAAAAAAGAGAACCATCATTTTAAATTGTAATAATATTTCATAATATTACTGTTTTTTTGGTTTTTTAACTGCAGGCTCGATGAGCATAAGAGACTTCTTTCAAAAACATTAAAAATAGTAGTGTTTCCAAACTTTTGACTGGTACTGTATATTAAAACCAATAAATAATGGATTTCCTTCAGATGCGCAACTGTTCATCATGATGGTTCTGAATTGCTTGAAATATGATTGAAAATCACTTCAAAAGAGGAAAGTACAGTAAAGTGCAACATGTGCAGCGCAAGTCTGTCATATCGGCTACAGAAAATAATAATAAAAGCATTATAAGTGTGTGTTTGGGACGTGGCTTTTAATGGTGAGACTTTTGTAATCAGGCTATCAAAAATTATATAAAAATTTGAATTTAGATTTATCAGCCAATAATTCAGTCATAATTATGTCGGTGCATTCCTAGTTAACATGGAGTAACAATGAATGAACAATACATCTACAGCATTTATTAATCTTAGTTAATCTCAACGTCTGATCTGTTAACATTAGATAATGCACTGTGAACTCATATCAACACAAATGTTTTATTAACTCACATTCACAAACGTTATTGCTCGGTTCATACATTAACAAATGAGACCTTTTTGTAATTTACCAGCCAACATTTTTTTTTCTAAAATAAATAAAATACCTAAATAATGCCAGTCATTGAACAACAACTTAGGCTACATATAAACAAAACGCATGTGCCATGGATAAATAATGGAATAGCCTCTGCACAGCCAATAGAGACAGAGCGTATTTAGGCCACGCCCACACCGGGGGGGGGGGGGGGGGGGGGGGGCAATCCAACGGTCTCCATTGACTGCATTGGGAGAGGCTGCCTCCTTGTCATTTATGACTTATAACAAAAGACAAAACAATGTCTAAAAGCTGCTGTGTGACGAGGTGTGCAGCAAACAAGCTAAATAACCCAGAAATACATTCTTATAATCTGTCGACCCCAAAAAACGGTTGTTTCAGGACATAAAAGTGGATCAATTGAGACAGAGCGCAACTAGTTCTCGGACTACTCTGAGAACTACGCCCACTGGAACGCGACATGATATTGTAAAAAATGCTACAGCTTAGCTTACATAAATATAATATATAAAACTGACATTTGACTTACCAGTGACAAAATGTTTACTTCACACGTAGACACACTGAGTGTCAGGATCCCAGTTTACCCATTCTTCCTGCTGATGCTTCATGTCTTATTGCCTGTGTCCACTTTTGTCTCTTTAAAGGCTGGCTTTTACGGTTCGGAAGCTTATCAAAATGTATTTCTGGGTTATTTAGCTTGTTTGCTGCACACCTCGTCACACAGCAGCTTTTAGACATTGTTTTGTCTTTTGTTATAAGTCATAAATGCCAAGGAGGCAGCCTCTCCCTATGCAGTCAATGGAGACCGTTGGATTGGTCCCCCCCAGTGGGCGTGGCCTTCAGACTCTGTCTCTATAAGGAAATGATTTTGATCAAACCATATTGATGAAAATACGAGAACAATAAAAGTGCTCGTTATAATTAATAACGTATACATTAATAAACGATTGATGTTTTAGAAAAAAATATTAAAGATTTTTAATATTACAGTAATAGTAAACATCTTTCAAATGACACATTTGCTGTTTGAGCGCTTTATATCAACACATTCAAGTGTGTAAACGTGTGTACGCTTTAGGGCTGGAGAAAAAAAAACGATTCGCCGACCTATCGCGATTATTTCTTTTAAACGACTCTAAAATGGATTTTTTTATATTCCAGAATCGATATTAATTCAAATTCAATTGCTTTATTTTTGTCCTTGCGTGTAGACGAGGTTGACAGAAGTTATGAACCACTTATGAATAAGAAACAATATCAAGACTATAAAACTCCTCAAAAAACCTGACTGCACATCACATTTTTGACGTTATTGATTCTGCTTTTATTCCGGAGTCCCTTTTATTTTATTGCTCCGGAGTCGCATATCAGTCAAAAAATGCGCCATGAGGAAGAAAAAAACATATATAGCCTAAGTCGCACTGGACTAAGTCGCATTTTTTTTTTAAATATATTTCACAAAAAAAAAAAAAAAAAAAAAGTTACAGACAGTTCTCCTTTACAGACGTGAGCGCTCTAAAGTGGCACTAAAAGACTGCTTTAAAACTTTCACAGAGACCTCAAACTGAAAGCACAAAGCCTGTCTTTAAATTTAATTTCGTTTTGTATTAATTGTATCTTAATTTTAATCGATGTTTCATCAACCAATTGTCTGGATTTAATAAATAAGAAGTAAATATAGGCTATTAGAAAATAGATAATCAGGACACGGGGGCGCTGGCGAACCTGGAGCTCGTCTCATAAATGAACCGAAACTCAGCGTAGGCCTATAAGGTAGCCTATAGCCTCACAGACCTGAGACATATAGATAGCTTGAAATGTCTACTTTTAAGCAGAACAATTCAAAACGAAAGAAAACAGACTGCGCAGCTTATGTAATTCGTATGAAATGTGCATTTCTCTCTGTCGCTGCGAAGATCGCGAGTCGTCAACTTCATCTGTCTAGCCTACACTGACAAAAAATAACTGTTTTATTAGTAAACAATTAAAATGTCTCCTGCTATATTTTACATATTTGCCTGTTCCTTACAAAACACTGACAGTGGGGTTTTTGACTGTTTGTTTTTTTTTTTTTTGAGCAGCTGCAGACAAATTCTTTCGACACAATATTACGTAACACTCTGCGCTTATGTTTTAAAAAGATAATAAACATTTTTAAATAGCCCACGTAAAGTGTTTATTACAAATAAATGACTAAATGCTAAAAATTAATAAATTTTAATGAACAAACGTGCGTTGCATTTACTGCAGCACCCCCACTTCCCGCGGCCCGGTCTACGATAGCGATCAAAATCAGCTTTTGATAGAAACTTGGTGCTTAAAATAACGCATTTATCGATTACATTGTTTCGCCACTAAGTGGAGACAAGTGACTTAAATTATTTGTAATTGAGTCATGTATTGAAGAGAATGTAGTCCTGAATGATGCTCCCTACCGTATAACTGTGAAAACACAGAAGAATGTGCCATTGGCAGGGAAGAGTTTTCTAATAGAAGACAGAATGAACAGGTTTCGCTCACTGCTCTTGACTGAATAACTTAAATAAGGGTTTATCTATATTATATTTTACATTTGATTGCCATTTTTGTATCTGATAATCTAGTTTAGACCTACATGAAAAACCTGAAACGAATTTGTATTTTATTACTGACAGTCTTTATGTGAGTATGTAAGTTAGGCTGGTCGTTTTTGGAGACATACCCTTATTTATTAAGGTTACATGGATCAAAAAATAATAATAATAATAACTAGGCCTATTTAATTTCATTGATTACTTGTTTGTGGTCCAGTGAAAATATTGGCAGGGCAAGTAAACATCTGAATAGAAAAAAATCTTTAGAGTTGAGCCCTGCAGTTACTGACATTAAATAATCAAATTAAAGTCTTCATTGTATAAATAAAATATAACTAATATAATTAATATCAGTGATATTTAACTTTATCTTTGTTAAAGCTACAAATGTGAGTTTCTCCGTTGTTGTTTGATTAACATTGGTGACAAACAGCTTCTGGTACATTAGGCTACTGTCACTTTAAGATCCAATATAATGATATGCATCGTTTAAGACTGCGTTTATGATGATACTCGACGAGACGGGCATTTTGACTTCATTTTACACGCACGTGTCGGTTAAAGCACAAAAGCAAGAGAAAAAGAGCTGAATGCGCTTGATATTTAAACTGACGAGACTGAGAGAAAACATGCAAATGATTTGATGCTACATTAGCATGCTAATTTCACTGAGACACGAGGTACAACGATAACTACTCAAAGTTTCATATTAACCCAACCAACGCATTATACATGTGTTGATACCACCCACAATCGTTTATATTTGAAGAACTCATATTAAACACACTTTTATCCCTATTTTTAGACACAATAAACAGTTGAGAGGAGAAGCGCGCGCTTACCTGCTGCAGTGTCGGCCATTTTCTGATGAACTACGGTGCGCGATCATGGACAAAATAACATCTACAAAATAACGATCTGCAATACACTGTCCACTAGGGAGCACTAAAACTCCATTTGATTTAGTTTAACCTCTAATTTCGTGTAATTTACCACCATGAATATTATTTTTAACTCTTGAAATCCAAGTCGGGTGAATTTATCAGTGGCGTAATTATGTGTCATGTTGTAAAAATCTACATTGTTTCTAGAGTTTAAGAAATAGTTATAATTCAAGGAAAGATTTTGCTGCATATGAAAAAAACTTGAAATCAGATTTGAATTCACTTTATTAAAGGAGGGGAATGTTAAACACGTACATTTATTTTTCACTCCATTTACACAGAACTATCAAATATTAAACTTTTACATGTGTGTTAAATAAGGCACAAGTCAACATAAAAACAAAACATCCTGTACAAACGTTCACGTGATGAAAGAAAACATTTTTCCGTAACTCATGACATTCAATATTTACATTCATATTTTACAAGGACGTAATTGAGCGATGAAACGACTGGACGGTAAAACCTGGTGCTGGACGTTTGTCTTCTGGAGAATATGATGAAAGTGTTTCATGTTCAATGTCGGACGCTGTTCGGGGGTGAAAGTTTGAAAATGCATTTTTACGGAATCATTTAGTTTGTTTTGTCGTCATAAAAAAGCCTTCATGAATATTTAAAGACTGAGTTACAGATGTAGTGTGTTTCTGGTTGATTGTGTTGGATGGTCAGTGAGTTTATCTGAAGGATTGTCCACTCGTCTGCGGGAGCTTTCACAGAAAGCAGGATAAATCCCCTCATCCAGCGTCTCCTCAGACTCTCAGTGTCACAGTTTAATGTCCTGAGACTCGGACATCTTGGCGAGCGTCTTCTTCACACGCAGGGCGGTCAGACGGGACGCCGGATTGTGAGCCCAACACTCGGTCATCAGTTTACCCATCAGCCTCAGACACTGGACACACACACACACACACACACACACACACACACACACACACACACACACACAGCAAGATTAGTGATACAGTGCTTTATACAACAGAATTTGTTTTGAACTGATTGAGGTAGACAATAAGTGTACTTTCAAACTAAAATAGTCATTATGAAGGCCTGTGTTTGTATTTTAGAGTTTCGTAGTTGGAAACTGTTGCTGATTGATTCCAGCAATTTTGCAGGAAAGTGAACCATTATTTTATTTTTTATTGGAATATTGATATTTAATATAAACGATTTATCGGTGCACATCATTGAATGTGTTGAACTCATGTTCCTGGTGATCTTGAATCAGAATAAGTTCCTCTTGCAGGATCTCTTCTCTTCTCTTCTCTGATGATGTGGGCGGGGCAACCTGTCACTCACATGAGATCAGCCAATAGCAAACCACAACCATCCAACCCCCGCCCTACATTGTAATCAAACCTTCAAGTAGTCAATTAAAATTTGACTAAACCAAAAAAAAAAAAAAAAGGTAAATATAATAAAAATTAAAAAGGACATTTGACACAAATGAAAAATAGCTGGAAAAACACTAATTTGGAATTGGCTTAGAAAGGAGTTTAATGGAGTAGGTGTAAGCCTACTAAGGTAAAATAAGTTAATTGGTGCTCGTTAAAGAGCAATCTAGTTGACTTTTGTGCCTCATAATCTTCAATCAAAATACTGAAGCGGTAGTCACTGCTGGAGTGGAAGTGGCAGCCCTTGGATGAAGACGGGATTAGTCCAGTTCAGGATAAGTCCGAATCGGGATTAGTCCAAATCAGGAGATGTCCAAGTTGAGTGAAGTCCAAGTCAGAATAAAACCAAGTCGGGTTAAGTCCAAGTGAGAATAAGTCCAAGTTGGTATAAATCCAAATGAGAATAAGTCCAAGTCGGGTAAATCCAAGTTGGTATAAATCCAAATCGGGAGAAGTCAAAGTGAGAGTAAGTCCAAGTCGGTATAAGTCCAAGTCGGGTAAGGCATGTAGGAGATGTAGGGTGTATTCACACCAGGAGGTCACTTTGGTCCGGACCAAATACAATGTTGATTTTTTTTTTGTTTGGTACGGTTCGCTTTCACACTGCTCTTTTTGCAAATGAATCAAAATGTGTAAACAAAACCACACGTGTGCTAAGGTCGTCCATTCATTGGACAGGAATTCTCAAGCAGGGAAAAGCAGGAAGTGCAAAAACAGCCTCAGTATGGAGATATTTCATAATGCAATATTTGTTCTTTTACTGATTTGGTGTTATTCTCTACAAACGCAATATGAAGAATCTAATGAGCATCATATGATACAATGTCGTCTATACGATGTTGTAATAGGATTTTTAAACTACCATTACATTATATGATCATGCTCCTATTCATGCAAATGCTTTTAAACCATTTAAGCGCGATAAGACAAAAGAGAACGCTCTGTGAATGTCCTGATGCGCAACAGTATCGTGTGCGCAGACAGCGCGCCGGACTGTGCGGGAGACCGCTTATATCCCCTCTCCTTCATCCGTTCGCTAAACTTGCTGAACACATCAGTATTTTTATGCGTTATTTCCAGCAATTGGGTCGGTTCATGTTCACACCGTAAACGAACCATACCAGAGTTGGTTTGGAAGCGGATCGAGACCGCCTCTTCAGCCGGGTCTCGGTTCGATTGTTTGGTCCGCACCCGAGTGCGATTGCTGTATTCACACCTGCCCAAAAGATCCGCACCAAGGGGGGAAACCAACTTGAGTTCGATTCAAACGAACCAAACAAGGCAGGTGTTACTAAGTGTGACAGCAAAGTTTTGATCATGTTAATTTAGAGGGTTAAGAAGGGAAACTTTGTACCTCATCGCTGCTCCAGCGGTTTGCAAACGAGGGTCTCTGTCTCTTGATACACACCACCTCCCTCATGTCCTCGTAGGACGGGTCTGTCGGCACCAGATCATGATACGGCAGCTGATATTCCTCCACAATCCCTGCAGGACAACATCAACCATGAGGATGAGGATTAAAAACATGTTGGAATAGCAACATTTGAGATGAAATCTAAATAAATGTTACAGATAGTCTTACAGATACATTATTCAAAGGAAGCAAATATCCCGTTCATGATAAAAACATAACTTGCTCCGCCTCTAAAATGACATTCCATTTCTGCTGACCAATCACAGCGCAGCTCAACTCGGTTGAGATTTCAAAATCGCGATAAGCCAAATCGGTTTATGTGCGATTTCATGTAAATTGCGATTAATCGTGCAGCCGTGTGTGTGTGTGTGTGTGTGTGTGCTGAACTCACCCCCGGACACACATCTCCTGGCCATCTCCCACAGGATCAGGCCGAAGCTGTACATGTCGGCCATGATGTAGGACTGGAAATGGCATCGGTTCAAGCTCTCGTCCAGGACCTCAGGAGGCATGTAGCGTTTGGTGCCGACCCGTGTGTTGGGCGGGATGTCCACTTCATTAGTGTCACTGAGAACAGATCAACATCAGCCAGTTAAACGTCTAACATCGTCAGTCTGACGGCTCCTGCACAACACAACTGTGTTTGATATGCAACATATTTAACTGCGGCTACATATGTAATTAATAACAAATAAATGTATATATATATATATATATATATATATATATATATATATATATATTTTTTTTTTTTTTATGTTAAATATTAATAATAAATAATATAAATAATTCTGTAAATTCTTCTTTTCTGTAAACAACTCTGTAATAATATTTTTTTTTTTAGTTATGGTTGATAACTGATATGATACTTCTAAAGTTACACATAAATAAAAAATGTTTTCTAAAAAACATGTAGAGAGGGTACAGTATACATACTACACATACTATATAAAATATACATACTATACACACTATTAAATATATATATACACACATGATACACACACACACACATATACATAAATCTAGTAAAACAGAGGTATAGTGTGCATCACCTGATGAATTTGACGGCGAGCCCCAGGTCAGCGATGCAGCAGGTGCCGTTCTTCTTCACCAGGATGTTTTTGCTCTTCAGGTCTCGGTGAGCGATGGCCGGTTTGCCCTGCGTGCCGAAGATCTCGGTGTGAAGGTGGCACAGGCCCGAGACTGCCGAGTACGCCAAGCGCAGAAGAGCTTTGGTGTCCAGCGTGGTGGATTTGAGGTAGTCGTACAGCGAGCCGTTCTCGTGATAGTCTGTGATCAGATACAGCTGCGTCCACGAGCCCGTGCCTTTTATATCAGCCGCGATGAATCCTGACGGGAATTTTGGTAAATATTGAATTTGATTTCCGTTAACGGTTATTTTATTTCATACAACAAAAGTGGATTTTCTGTATATTTGTTATAAATGCTACAAATTCTAATAAATCGGTACAATAAAACAAGATTGTTGCGAACAACAACATGAAAATAATTGATTAAACAGTGTGATATCACACATATATATACACTGTTATATTAAATAGAAAAAAAAATATTTTAAATTGTAATAACATTTCACAATATTACTGGTTTTTAATTATGAAATAAATGCAGCCTTGGTGAGCAGAAGAGACTTCTTTTAAAAACATAAAAAATCTTACCGATTTAAAACTTTTGACCGGTAGTGTATATATATATATATATATATGTGATGTGATGTGTCGTACCCAGTATGTTCTCATGTCTCATCAGGACGGTCTGGTAGATCTCGGTCTCCCTGAACCAGCTGGCCTCTTCTGTGGTGAAGAAGACCTTGACAGCGACTCGTTCGCCCCTCCATCGGCCCATCCACACCTCTCCGTACCGGCCCTTCCCGATCTGCTTCACCATCTGGATCTGCTTGGCGATGGTTCGCTGCACCTGTGACCAGATCACGGGGAGAAACACGTTAACAGAAGACAAAAAGACATGGGGTCCTATTTTAACGATCTAAGCTCATGGTCTAAAGCGCGAGTGCACTTAGGGCGTGTCCGAATCCACTTTTGCTAGTTTAACGACGGGAAAAATGGTTGGTGCTCCCGGCGCATGGTCTAAAAGGGTTGTCTCTATTCTCTTCATGAGTAATGGGTGTGTTTCAGTCGTAACGTGAAATAAACCAATCAGAGTCTCATCTCCCATTCCCTTTAAAAGCCAGTTGCGCTCGCCCCATGGCGGATTCGCTATTTACATGGAGGAATTAGCAAGAGGAAAGAATGAACGCTTCTCTAGTGAGGAAACGGATCTACGAGTGAGATTAAAGGTGTGTGTGTGTGTGTGTGTGTGTGTGTGTGTGTGTGTGTGTGTGTGTGTGTGTGAGGTTAAAGGAGAAGTTCACTTTCAAAAAAACTTTTGCTGATAATTTACTCACCCCCATGTCATCCAAGATGTCCATGTCTTTCTTTCTTCAGTCGCAAAGAAATTAAGGTTTTTGATGAAAACATTCCAGGATTTCCCCCCATGTAATGGATTCTATTGGGACCCAAACGGTAGAAGGTCCAAATGACAGTTTAAGTGCAGCTTCAAAGGGCTTTAAACGATACCAGATGATGAATAAGGGTCTTATCTAGCGAAACGATCGGTCATTTCCAAAATAAATAAAAAAGTTTAAGTTTTATAAGCACAAATGTTCGCCTTGCTCTGTTCTGTGATGCGCGTTCGTGACGTCACGTAATACGCAATTACGTTGAAAAGGTCACGCTTGAAAAATTTCTGTCCTGAAGAAAATGTTCTTTTTGGCTTTTTAATATTAAAACACCCAGGATACGCACACGAAATGGGCATTTTAAACGATAAACTGACACAAATACATTTGAAAATGTGTATATGGTCCTCCTCCTGAACATTTGTAAACACGTCAAGCGTGACCTTTTCAACGTAATTGCGTATTACGTGACGTCACGAACGCGCATCACAGAACAGAGCAAGGCGAGCGTTTGTGCTTATAAAACTTAAACTTTTTTATTTATTTTGGAAATGACCGATCGTTTCGCTAGATAAGACCCTTATTCATCGTCTGGTATCGTTTAAAGCCCTTTGAAGCTGCACTTAAACTGTCATTTGGACCTTCTACCGTTTGGGTCCCAATAGAATCCATTACATGGGGGGAAATCCTGGAATGTTTTCATCAAAAACCTTAATTTCTTTGCGACTGAAGAAAGAAAGACATGGACATCTTGGATGACATGGGGGTGAGTAAATTATCAGCAAAAGTTTTTTTGAAAGTGAACTTCTCCTTTAAAGCACAAGCAGATCATCTACGGGACAAGCCGGATTCCACCATATCTTTATGTACACAATATTAATCTTTTACATTGTAATCCTTTTATTTTTACAATTTGGCTGGTTTGTGTGCTGCTGCGTCCCTGTGTGTGTAACAAGCAGACTGTGTGTGTGTGTGTGTGTGTGTGTGTGTGTGTGTGTGTGTGTGTGTGTGTGTGTGTGTGTAATAAGCAGAGTGTGTGTGCGTTGTGGACCTCCCTATAGGCTCATATTACTAATGTGCTCTTTAAATAACAAAAAAAAAAAACACTGCGCCATTGACTTTAGAGCAGGTCTCAGTTGGTCAACGGCTCAGTCTATTTCAGTTCCTCAAAACAGCAACGCTCCAACAATGCTCCTGAACACACACTCGTTCTCAGACCAGCAGGCCATGGGCGCACAAATGAGCTATTTAAACAACGTGGCGCAGGACGTGAAATGATAACTGCGTCGGGCTGAAACTAGCAAAACACACTTGCTGGCGCTGCATTGGTCCGGATGTATGATAGAGCCCATGATGTTAATGATGAGACAAACGATGCTTTTCCGAACAGTGAATCAACTGATTCACAAAACGATTCACTGGTTCAAAGCACTCCGGTCGCAATGAAAACTCACACATGCATAAAAACACCTTTTACACACCAACTGCTAATGTTTTTACTCATCTATTAAATGCAATTAACAAACTGTCTAATAACATTAAATATGAAGTGTTTGTATAATGTGTGTTATTTTATTACATTGTCATTTATTAGGGGCTATCAAGCGATTACAATTTTTAATCTAAGCAATTACACGATTCATTTTCTAATTTAAAGTCATTAAAATTAGTTTAAAGTCATTATTGTGTTAAATGAGAAAAGCATCAGATACATTACATTATTACATTAAATTAAAGCATTACATTACAAAAAATAGCTTTTTATTTTTCAAATAAAGTATTTTATTTGACTCAACATAAAATGTATTACACATAAACTTTTAGACTACATTTAAGCCTTTTAAGGGAGCTTAACTTTAAGCCATGAGGGAGAGTAAATGATGACAGAAGTTTCATTTTTGGGTGAACTATACCTTTAATGAGTAAACTTTTTATATGGAAATATTAAATATATTTTAATGATACTCTAAATAAGAAGCTAAAACTGCCAGTAGGTGGCAGTAAATGTCTAAATGAGTGAGTCATTGAGTCATGCATTCGATTCGTTCAAGCAGCTGATTCATTCTGGAATTTGTAGTTCCTCCTCCAAAGCGCAATGGATTGTGGGTAATATTAGCTGTTATATTGAGCACGGATCCACACTTCGAAAATCCAGCGGAAAAAGTAGATCATCAGGGCCCTTCTGCAATACTCTTTTCTGCACACTATGCTTTGGGACACACTTATTCTAATCTCACACACTGTTTAGGACGGACAGTGTGAACACTGAGACGCAGGGTCTCTTTATGAATGAACCGTTGAATCATTAGTTCACCGATTGCTTCGTTCAAAATTCAGAAACGAAACACCGCTGTGTTGTTTGGAGACGCACAACAGTTTAGCTCTGGCTTTATAAGTAATATTTTAGTTGGCAAAATTGAGCAAAAACAGAAAATATTGTGCCAAAAATATAACACAATATTAACTTCTTATTTATTAAACTGTTGAATAAAATCGATATCACATTTGCACTCAAGTGATATTGAGCTCATTACTCGTACGATATTGCTTAACTATATCATATCCTCCTGGGACCCAGGAATAGACTTTTGTCCACTGTAGTGGACATTATATTTTAGTGCATTTCTCTGACACCGTACATGTCACATGTCACACCTGGGCGTCCTGCAAAGAGCAGATTCAGGACTTTTCAGAGATACCAAATGTTTGGAGGTTTCACCATGAAAACAACTTCTCCTTGGTCTTTAAAAATGTCTGACATTAATTTAGTGATCATACTATATTGTAATTATAATTTAAATCGGACTACTTTTCAAATTGTATTTCATAAACCAACATCTCAGGAAAACATTATGGGGTTTCAAATTCAAAAAATGACTTTCTGTTCCAGAACAGGGCATTGATTTCATACATGTCCACTGTAGAGACATCAGGACTTACATCATGTTTATCAGGCATTCTGGGAGACACAACACGTGAATATGGAAATAATCAATATTCCTATGAAATATTAGATATTATTATTAAAATGTTGGTAATTATTACTCCAATTATTACACTACTTTTTTCATTAAATGTTGCTCCCAGAACACATTGTTGTGCACATTAGATACAGTGTATAGATACATTGCATTGAATGGGAATGTTAATTTATGGTAATTTTACCTACATATTGCGTAAAGCAAAATGCTGTATCAATTCATTCCGTTATATCTTTCATAACATAGTTGAGAATCATCTTTATACAAATTTTAGTTAAAATAAATCCCAACATTTATTCGCGATTGAAAAAAAAAAATCCCATTGTTTTTGCCTATACATATAATTTCATGTCATTTTATGTTTTAAACAACTGAGTCCTGGTGTCCCCTACAGAGGACATAGCATAACGTATGAATAAAATATCATTTTTCAAAAATGTTTTTTGTACCATTTGTTTCTTATGCTCTAAACAATGTGATGACATGAAAAAAAACTAAATTCAAAAACTATTTTCTTTCTGGGTCTCAGGAGGATATTAATATAAATATGAGATTAAAAATTATTTTTGCCTCAATATCTTGAATTTGAGGGTAATTCTAACTGTATTCTAGCGGGTGCGTTAAATGCATTAATAAATGTAAAAAAAAAATGTTCAATAGCTAATTAATTCAATTAATGCATTAAATCGACAACCCTATTGTATATATATTTATATACATATAAATATATTTGTTTATATTTTTTTGTTACAATTATTATTGCATTTAAAGCACGCACTAGAATACATTTCATATAACACATTATATTTATATTGTATCATATCACACACACACACATATATATATATATATATATATATATATATATATA